>NW_008795918.1:3857387-3894499 GCF_000699145.1 Aptenodytes forsteri
GGAAAAGGACCTGGGGGTGCTGGTCGACAGCCGGCTGAGTATGAGCCGGCAGTGTGCCCAGGCGGCCAGGAAGGCCAATGGCATCCTGGCCTGTATCAGCAATAGTGTGGCCAGCAGGAGCAGGGAAGTGATTGTGCCCCTGTACTCGGCACTGGTGAGGCCGCACCTCGAATACTGTGTTCAGTTTTGGGCCCCTCACTACAAGAAGGACATTGAGGTGCTGGAGCGTGTCCAGAGAAGGGCAACGAGGCTGGTGAGGGGTCTGGAGAACAAGTCTTCTGAGGAGCGGCTGAGGGAACTGGGGTTGTTTAGCCTGGAGAAAAGGAGGCTGAGGGGAGACCTCATGGCTCTCTACAACTACCTGAAAGGAGGTTGTAGTGAGGTGGGGGTCGGTCTCTTCTCCCAAGTGACAAGCGATAGGACAAGAATGTGTCCGTGAACCTCATTCTCACATAAAATGATGCTATAGTTTATTATGGACATATCATACCTTTAAGTCATAACTGGAAATGAACTTTCATTTGGGTTCCTATGAAAAATAGGTTGATTCTGTTATTTCTGTGTATTGTATCATGGGTCAGTTTTCTTTTTAGTGCTAAAAAGGCTGCATGGACTATTGCTAATATTTCCTGCTACTATATTTGTGCTATGATGTTCCCTCACTTTCCATGTTTTTGCTTTTACAGGGGAAGAGCATACTGTGGATTCCGGGACAGGTGCAAGAGAACATATGTCAAAATCCTTTCACTTAGAACATGAGTGACCACATGGATCAGATTAGAGATTTAAGTGGTTTAAAGACCATTCATCACATAGAGCCATTGCTCTAATGTTGCTGTAGCTTGAATAAGTGGGAGGATGGCCAGGGAAGAGAGAAAGAGAAAGGCAGTGTGGTTGGTCTGACTTAAGTACACCTAAGACTAAACCAGAACAGGTCTGGTACCTGGAAGGACACCTTAAGCCACATTTTGCCTGAAGCATGCCTAATATCTGCCTGACAGTTGAGGAATCAGATACAATCTAGAAAGCCACGCCTGGCTTCCTACAGGTGCCCGGTATGCTTGAGGTTTAATTTACCACAAACCATTTCTTAGCTTTAATGGCTTTAAGTAGTAACATGTTTGAAATCTCAGTGGGCTATATGGTTTCAAAACCAAAATGCTAGAGGAAAAAGAGAACTTGGGAGGGTTCTCATTCTGCTCCTGTGTTTGTTGCTGGGTCCGAGCAATTTTAGGGCACAGCTCTATAACCTCACTGATGCTCTGCTAAAGTTAAAAGGGTTACTATTTTAAGGATTGCTTACTTGTTGAAGGGTTGCTTGTTAAACATAATCACCGATACATATCAAGAAAAATTTTCATTAATTACATGAGAAAGCACCATTACCCATTTAAAGTTAAATATTATAGAAACTGGACTTTCTATATAGAATGTCTGGCTATGTATGAAAAATTACAAAGAATAAGAATTATTTTTAGAGTCGAACTGGTATGTGTGAGCAGTGAATTGATAATGGGCTTTTAGTCTGTCGTCTCACATGAAACATCTGAGGCTAGCTTTCTTGCTGTTGGCACATAGTTACTATCCCTAGTAACTATTTCTGTCAGGACATCATTTGGTAACGAATGCCGTGAAAGTTGACTTAACAGTTATATTATGTATAATATATATAGCAGTGATATATGATAGTGACAGAGACTCTAGAACAGAGAAGTTAAAAATGATAGAAAACAGAAAAGATTATTTTAAAATGGCTTACAAATATCAATTTAATAGTCATTCAGATAACTTCTGCCTTCACTATGAAATTTGGATTTTACAGGAAGATATGATTTGACCTCATTTTAGAACAAAGAGGAACATATTTTAGCAGATGTTAAGTTAACTTGATCTTCAGCTAATAACCGTATGGTGCTAAACAGCAGGAGGTATATCCAATGTCAGCAGAGCTCACTGAAGGTGGTGTAATCCTAGTTGTATACAGCACATTATGTAGAATGTAAAGTACCTAAACATTTTTCAGTATTGATTTCAATACCATGGTAATTAAGAACAGGTGCATATAAATTAGAAGAGAGGCACTCTAATTGTTTCTAATGAACTCCTTTACAATAAGAACTTTACATAATGAAATGCATAATTAAACATTAATGACCAAGATCATTACTGGCAATTTTATTCCACTTACACATGATTTTTGCCTTAGGTGAAGCCTAATGTTTTAGTAAAGCTGTCATTCATGCTGCTGCTCCTTTGTTTGCTTTACAACCACATCATATTCTAGCCTTGGAAAAGTCTTCTGGATATTGATTTCTAATATGGATTTAAAAGAACACTGCTTCCAAACTCAATCCTGCTTCTAGCACTAAAAACATAGGTGGCAACCTAATAAATTACACCAGGTATTATGATGAACCAGGAAATCTTGTGGTCCAGTATCATTACAAAGCATTCAGCAGGAAATCCAGCCAACCATGTAAGTATGCATGTTTTAATGTTTTAAAATGCACTTTGATTTTCTCTAGCTACTTTACAGTCACACTTGACATTTTTCACCTTTCCTTTCAAGTGACTATTATTACTGCAGTCAACATCCCGCACCCTTTTCCTTTCCATGTCAGCCACTGAGGAAGATAATAATGAAACAGCTGCTCTTCCATGGCTGCAGTCTTATCCTTTGAACTCAAGCTTAGCCTAGCTTTTGGTTATCACAACCTCGATACAGGATACTTTGGGAGTAAGCTGCGCAAGACTTTGCCAGGAGGCTGCACTAGAGCTGGCCCAGCAATCACTGAAATTGGGCCAAACAGCAGAAGAGACCTTTAACCTGCTTGTGTGCTATAATACCTGTCCAATCAAAGGAGAAAGATAACTTACGTTTCACTTGAGCATCTGTAGTTATATTTAGGTAGCTGAGGAGGTTGGTGTCACAGTAACATTTCTACTAGGTCACTGATTCGAAATCCTTGCTCCGAGAAATGTCAATTACACAGTGAAAAGCAAGCAATATTCCTAGAACTGTGTTTGTCCAAGCTTTGTGATAGGGAGTTGCCTTTAATGGCCGCATTTCCAAGGAGTTATTTACAGTGTACTACCTGCTAAAATTCAATAATATCTTTTAAAAAGATCCCATTGTTTGTCCTTTACTTGTCTTCTACAATTGTTTAGGATATTAAAAAGTTGGGTTTAAAATATTAAAGCTTATTTCCTCTATAACCAGTATGAAAATTAGTAATAGAAGAATCTCCAAAGGTTTGGAGGTAAACCATCTAAAGCTCAATGGCTGTGGAGTGGGTAAAATGGGACAGGACATTCACCAGATTTCCAGTGCTTCTTCCTATAATGTGATCAGAATATGGTCTTTCTTACCATATTCTTACTTAACTACTTCTGCTACCGCTTAAAAAGAAGCTGATCCAAACATAGTGGATCACATCTACTCCTCTTGTAATACTGCATAAACTGTCTTCGCTGTTTTAGAATAAATCAGTCAAAATCTGTTGATTTTTTTGTGCTCTTACATGATCTCCATTTATTTCCCAAAATGCAAATGCAGTTTTTTTTCATTGTACGGCATTTCTATTATGGCTTTTTTTTCATTTTCAGTGTCCATACAATACTTCCTATCTGTTCTGAGGTTCATTTTAGAATAAATCAGTCAAAATCTGTTGATTTTTTTGTGCTCTTACATGATCTCCATTTATTTCCCAAAATGCAAATGCAGTTTTTTTTCATTGTACGGCATTTCTATTATGGCTTTTTTTTCATTTTCAGTGTCCATACAATACTTCCTATCTGTTCTGAGATTCATAATTTGCAAAAACACAGCCAGAATTGCAAAAGAACCTTACAAGATTAAGTGACTGGGCAAATAAAATAGCAGGTGAAATTGAATATAAATAAATTAAATAAATGATGCACAGCAATCATGCATGAAATGATGAGTTCCAAGCTGAACATTATGACTCAGAAATCTTGGTGTTACGACAGTTGTATGAAAAAGTCAATTTAGTGCTCGGTAACAGTCAGAAAGGCAAACTGAATGAAGGTACTCTTCTAGTGCCTGCATCTCAAAAAAGAGAACTCTAAAAGTGAAAAACATTTGCCAAAACTACGCTAATCTCAAAATGCCCCAGGACTGCAAATGACTGCAGGCTAGGAAATACTAGTTGTACATATACATACACCCTACCTATTCCTACATTCTTCTCTTGGCATCACAGATGGAAGAGAAATCACCTTTGATGTGACCTAGTCCAGCCATGTTACATTCCTATTTTCAGCAATATACAGAAAGAGGATATCTGTATATGGGGAATATAAGATTAGTGATAGAACTATGACTGAAATTCTTTCTTAATTACTAATACAGTGGGGTTTGCTGTGTCTGTAAGCAATGCTTACCTTGGTCTTGCTCTGGCTTCAGCATGGCTGAACTGTGTGTGTAACCAGGATCAATATACTCGCTGCTGTTCCTTCCTAGGGCAGAATTTGAAAATTGTCAGAAAGCTTCCATTCCTTAAGATAGCTAACATATATAGACTGCAGAATGAAGAAAACAAATTGAAGTTTTGATCTCTGTTTGGCTTGCTGTGGACCAGATGACCCTTCAATTTTTGTTTTTACAATACTAATGTAGTCTCTTACTTATGCCTATTCTTGTTACGTCTTTGGCAAGGAGAATGACTATTTGTTCACAACCATTTTCTACATAACATATATATAATTTATATATAATATACCAAAAGTCTATTAAACACAAACACATGGGCAATCCCTTCAGGAAGTTCCTAAGGAAAAGACTGTAGGAAATTGGGAAGGAATATGAACAAAATTGTCCCGGTCTGCTTACCCAATTTCAACGCTGTTTGTTTAGACATCTGCCACTAGCTGTTGTCAGAGACTTTTGGTCCATCCTGTGTGAGTTCAATCTCATGAGACTCTGATCACAGAATCTACGTTTGTATAATAACAGTCTTTTATGAACCCCAATAACATAAGATACTATTTTCAGATAAAAACATTGACATATAATAATAATTTAGATAATAACTATAAATCCCTCAGTTCTATTTCAGCATCTTAATTAACTAAATATTCTTCAGAAGAAGAAAGAGATTGGGATCCTGCTCATTTTGAGTGCATGCAAACCATCCTCATTTCAGTGGGCGGTTTGAGTAGGCAAAGAACGCAGGAGCTGGCTTAGAAAATAGGTGGAGAGAGCCCATCTGTAAGGGAGCAGTCAGCTCAATCTCCAGACGCATCCAATGCTCAGCAGCTGGTGCCAACACAGGCACCAGTCAGTGCCAGCTTCAGTGATGGTTTCTGATTAGCAGCCCACGCCCATTGGGAAAGATCCTGGAATTGGATTATATATTCTGCAGGGAGCCAGGGCAGGGAACAGGGCAGAAAGTCGATAGCAGGGAGCTGGCAGCTCTGGCTGCCGAATGAGCGGGTTGATATAACTGGAGCTGTCTCAAGGCAAATGGCTTCATTCCTAGCTATAATGAATTGCAATAATCAAGCCTAAAAGTCGTGTGTGTGCATCGCTGTTGCCAAGTTAGTCTGATGAGAAAGGACAATCTTCTGGTGCTCTGCAGAAAGAAGGTGACATTTTAGCAGCCACTACTGTGGATATTTAGATGCAGCAAAAAAGATCTCCAGACAGCACATTTCTTAGGTGAACAGAGGCCACATACCTCTGGCATAGTGACTTAACTGTGTTTATGTTAATTTTCTACCATCAGCTCTCTTTTTCTGTTCAAATTCAGTCACATTCTTCATTGGGGTTCTAATAAATTTCAGTTTGCCAATGATATTTTAAGGTGATACTCTTTTCTTGTGCTTTGTTGTTGTCCCTGCATTACTGCTCTTTACAGAGTGTCATTTCCAACAATAGCTTCATACAGGTGAATTAGAGAAAGGAAAAAAACTGAACCTCTCTGGACTTCTTTTGTGAAGGGCTGAGCGGAACGGCTGGCTTTCCCAGCATTTTCTGTTCAAAGAGGAAAGATTTGAGCTGTCTGTATTTTTCTCTAACTGACAAAAGTCTGAGGTTCACCTGCTGGTGAATAGCGTTAGATACTAGACTCATCAAAATAAGAATGATGCAGTACTTGTTATCACTGGAAAATTGAGTTGAAACATGATATTGACTTTTAGTGTGTCTTGAAAGTCTATATACACAGAAAACAAAGTTAAAGCAATATTACTTTGATATGCTTGCATAAAGCAACAAGGGGAAGATGTGCTGCAGTAGGGCATATCTCTTATATAAAATCCCAAAACTTTAATTTCATTCTCGTCAAAAATCATTCCAAAAGAATTTTTCACCAGTGAACCCACTTTAGAGCTTGTTGTGCCTCTAGCAGATGTAGATTAAAGATTTATCCAAAAAGAAATTAAAATAAAAAGCAATTGCGTAGCAATTTCGCCTCAGAGAAGAAAAGCAGCTACGTGTTTTAAACAAAAATATATATACCACAGGGAATTTACTGGGGAAAAACACATTTTAAACTTAAGGAGGAAAAAGCACCTTCAACAATGTCATACGTATCAGAGTGTATGTATATCTTCCAAGTCAAATCTGCCTAATCTCCTAATAAAAAAAGGTTTTAGTATTATCAGCAAATGGAAAGATGACATTAATACAGACAATAAAGACAGCATATTCTGATCATGCCTTATCCACCACAAAACTATTAACTCTGATAATGGAATTTTTAGTGTTGATCGTTACATAATAAAAATCTATCTAGATTTGCAGTTTGCTGGGGTTCTGTAACACAAAAAAATTTGTACAAACTATTGGTTTATGCAATTTTTCTGTATCTCTGAAGGTCATATTTCTCTCTGATTCTCCCAAGTCACTGATATTCAGTACTACTTATGTGCTTAATGATCACACTTGAGTGCTCTTGGATGCCTGCATAGTTCAGTGGCATGAAATAAAAACAGGTAATACCCTAGGTAACAAACTTTTCTTTTTCATGTTTTTGTGTGTGACCAAATTCCAATTTTAGTTATATTGAGGTAATCTCATTTAGCTGTCTAAAAGAAATGTATGCTAATTCTGAGCTGAGGCATTGTTCAAGTAAAATGAACTGCAATAGTTTGTTAGTTATTCTCTGACTTATTAGAAGCAGTACTTTCATGTACTGAATCTGAATGAATATTTTAGATACACTGAGCTTTACTTAAGAAACAATGTACTTCAATGACAAGGGCATCATATCTATTACTATTATTATTAATTACAGTCATAAGAATAAGCAGATTTGGAAAAGCTCAGTGTCTGGAGCAATTATGCTTTGTAATTTCTGGGATTTTTGTATTTGTAAATTTATCTTGCCCAGGAAAGCCACTTGGAATTAAAAAGGGAAAGCTAGTGATATTACGATGAAAATATTGGTGTGATTAATTACCATTCATGGTTAGTCAGATACACTGCCATTGGTACTCAGAAAGACACACGCACTGTGTAAAAACACCAGCCCTTTTTGCTGTGTTGTTTCTAAAAGTTTGTAAGAAAAAAAAATTGTTTCTAAAACTCTTCAGAAGCTGAGATTTCTCATTTTAGACACTAAAAATGACCCGAGAAACAAAGGTTATTATTATTCTGGCAAGTGTTAGGAGTGCCAGTCATACTTGCAAATGATCAGGAGATTAGATGAACAGAAGATTTTGTGTTATACCATAACTCTGTGGAAATGCTTTTTAACTCAATTATGAAATACTGTGAAACTAATCTCAGAGAAGCTAAAGCAGTGGTGAAAACAGCTTTATTTAATAGCATTATGGCACCATTCAGGAAAGCAATGAAGTAAGTATCGAAATTCACATTGTTTTTACACTTTTGCAATACAAGCAAAAAATATAAACACCTGCTAGAAGTTAATGCAGACCGAAACATGATTTTTGCGGAACAGAGCAGAACTTGGGCCTGTACCGCAGTAACTAAGCTTTCACCCAGAGGAAGACTTCCTCTTTTGTGAGCATGAGGGTCAAACACTTTATTTAGTCTCAATGGATAAAATGCTCTCTGTCAAATGTGCTGGTACCAAAATCTGAGCGGCTCCCCCATTCAGACACAATGTTATCATCTCAGCATCAGAGGTATACAGCCACTTAGAGCACTTATCATCCTCCCCCCTCAGCTTTACTGGAATGTGAGGTAGCAACAGCAGGCACTCAAGAGTTTGAAAACATCAGAGACTGGCTTGCTTTTTATTAAACACATATTTTCTAGGAATGCCTGTTCCTGCATCCACTGGGCTTTATTTGTAAACTTTCATCTGAGGCACATGAGTGATTTAACCCTGGCAGTACCAATCTGAAATGGTAATACTGGTAAATTAAAAGATCTTTCCACCCTGAAGAAGAACAACGCTTTTCATAGTGACAGTTAAATACACCTGTAGGAGTGCAGCCTTGTACAGAGAGATGGAAAGAGGATCACCTCTTCTTCCTCTCATTCTGTGTATTACATCATACCTCACTCTCAGTCTGTCACCTTCTGAATCGTTACCTAAAGGTTTTATTCACTGTGGGATCTTCATCAGTTCTGGGCTGTGCCGTTGATGCATTGGGGTACCTGGATCTGAAAGATGACTTATGTCATGTCTGACTTTCACCTTTTTTTTTTTTTTTTATTAAAAAACACCCCCAGATTTCTTTTAATGGCCACTTTTTGGACATCCTCCCAGTGGGCTGCAGCGCTCTGTCCATCCAGAGGCAGACTAAACATTGCAATCACTGCTAGCCTGTGTTGGACTGTAGGTTGAGTAACCTCAATTCTCCTCTTTGCAAGGCAAGAAAAGGGCATGGGAAGACTCTCTGTACCCATTACCATTGCTGTGAACATATCACCATCCTCTGTATCAATCACGCAATTAACCAAGCACTTCCCTTGATTCAGAGCCATGTCTAAACCATGCTAGTTTTTTCTATATTGTTCCTCTAAGATATTGTCCCTCCATTGTACCTATTTCCTCCCTCTTGCTATTTCATTTGAAAGCTCCTTGAGACCAGGAACTGCCTTTTGGATCTGCATTACTTCAACCTGAGTCAATGACAAAATCATATTTTCTATCTCAATTTCCAGGTTCAACATTGGCTTCAAAGGGAGGAGTACTTGTCTTCCTCTGATTTGCTTGCACCATTTCTCTGAATGGAACTGAGATAGAACAGCAGCTCCAAGTCCTGTTAGATTCTGGGTAGACTGCTTTAGGTAAATAAGGTTCCTTTTTAAAACAATCGCAGACTAATACAATAACTAGATCAGTTTGTGTTGTTGAACACCACATTGACAGTATCTTTACAGATTCTCCTACCTTTCAGGAAGCCATAGAAGCCTGTAAATTATTTTAGAGATAGAAGGTATTTTAGACAGACAATGAAGAAAAAATGTTGAGCTGACAGACAAATAGCAAGATTCTGCTAGATATTATGGCTGTTTGCATGGCTAGCTGTTTGAGAAGTAGAAAAATGAGTCTGTCAGTTTTGTTGCTGACAACTGCATAATTCAATTCCTAAGTAAACTCAATTAGAGGCACAGCTATGGATGGGGAAAGGCCTAAAGGTAGATTACAGTCTATAAAAGGATTAGAACCTGATAATTGTATAATGGAGAGTAAGCAGCTACTTCTGTTATCTTAGGAGTAGCAAGAGGTGCTTGGTTAAGCAGTTATTCAATGTTAATCATGGACTACCTTTGTGACAGAGCATTGCTTTCCATGATTTATCCAACCAGAGCACAAATGTTGTTAAATAATTGTCATGAGTTTAAGCAATATACGCAGCTTGCCACTGTTTAATTTAAATCCAGACTCTGCTGTATAGCTGGAATAATCTTCTGTATCTTCTTTTCATAGCCTCCTCTATAGGAGAAACCTACTATTTCTTTTCATAGCTCTCTGGCAGAATTCTGCAGTGCATTACATCAACAGAATGTCAAGGAGCTGTATTTCCTATCTTGAGCTGCATTTCCTATAAGGCCAAGTCTTTTGTGTCATGGTGAAATTCAGAACTGGCCCAAGAATTTTTCCAGGATACCCACTCATTTAACCTTTAGCAAAGGAAAAATGGCAACTTGCCTCTACTTTCTGTGAATGAGTCTTGCATGGTTGCCACGGTGCTGATGAGCAGTAAGCTGCACTGCCATGTATTCTCTAAGTTAATAATGGTGATTTTACTTCGGTGTTAATGTGCAATGTCCAGGCATATGAGAAGGCAAGAGTCAAAGAACAGAGAAAAATTTGGAGGGGAGCAGAAGTGATCAGATCTCAAGGTCCTGCAGGAGCACAGAAAAATTTGGAGAGGAGCAGAAGCGATCAGATCTCAAGGTCCTGCAGGAGCACAGGGAAGCTGGTCAAGAACTTGGGTGAAGTGTTAAACAAGCGAAGATTTGAACAAGGACCAGGAACAGAGAAGGTCAGCCAGACTGGCAGGGAAGGCAGGCTTGAAATGGGGGTGGAGCAGATGAGTTTACAGCTACTACGACATTTCAGTTCCCACTACCTTGAACTGAAACTGGTCTCTAGATTTCAGTTATGGGGAAACAGAGAGAAAATGACATTTCTGTTGCCACTTTTTTTCAAAAGTTGCTTTGTTACTTATGAATCGATCACCATTCTTTTGAGGTGTACCACTAAAACCACCAAAAGCAAGCCACCCACTAAGCTAACATATGCAAGATTAGGCCAAATTCCATACTTAGGGGAAATGGAAACATTTTTTACAGAGCTTTAATTGTTGGTTGCTTGAGGTTGCTTAGGAGCTTAAGACACTAGATTAAAACCCAAAGAAATACGGCTGTGGGAAGAGAACAGTAAAGATCTGTTATATGCAAATGCATCACACCTCTGCTCTGTTTCACTGGCTATTATTTCCATATGTGTGTGCATGCAGCAACTATAAGAACTATATATTACAGTAAAAACAATTCTAAAAAGGTCTTTTCATTCATGGTTTGGTAACTTGAACTGAGCATCACACCTCTTCCTGTTTACGTGATCAGAGAGAGGTTCACATGTTGGAAGTAGGTTCCCTTTTAGAGGACACAAAAGCCAGATTATTCTGGCACACTAGAAAATAGAAATATTTCTCATTTCAGCTGTGAGGAACAAAGAGAAGACATTTGAAAAATAAACCTAACAGAATCCCAGTTGATTTGGATTTACTGCAGGTCTGTACAGGGATGTACATAATTTTTGAGGAAAAATTACTTTTGAAAGGCACTAATTATAACTCCAAGAACTGAATACAACAGATTGATTATTCAAACACAGCTCAGTCAGAGAAGCGATTTGATCACAGGGCAGAATTTTAAAATTGGATTTTAAAATTCAAATTTAAAGAAAGGCTCTCAAAATCAACAGCACTGGGTACTATTACAGACATGTGATTAATATTTACCTAAAAATATCATCCATTTTTCTTGCAGATTTGAGAATGATCCACTAAGGATAGGGTACACTAAGGATAGGACAGATCAGTCTCCGCTGTGAAATTTAGATCTGGGTCTAAACTAAGATTAGATGTGTTTAGACTTGAGTTTTGATGTAGTTCTTTACAGAAATAACATTCAGTTGAGAAGCTGTGATTCGAATGCACCAGATTTTGATGACATTTATATTCAGACAAGTTTCTGCATGACATGAATATTTCAGGACTACAGGACCTGAGTAAACTCAGACATATGCCTATATGCAACATGCAAAATACTCCCCAAAATATTTGAAAGTTCATTAGCTTAAAAAGAATCTTGTAATCTTGAGTTCTGTCCACAGAATTTCATCATTGGTTTACTCAGGAAAAGTTAAGGATCCACTTTGGGAGTACAGCACCAAATGTCAAAATATTAGTGAATAAGAAGTACAAAATATAGCTTATTTTTTTATGTTCTTAGTATTTTTTATTTCTGCAATACCTTCAGAAAACTCAGTTACTCTTTTACCTGCTGTTCAACAAATAATGCACTAGATGTTAAAATGTCTGTCACACAATGCATTTAAATGACTGTATCCTATTTTTACCCTGAATTGAAAGACAGTCTTGCTAAAATATACAGTACTTGAAATGGCCACCTCAGCATTTTGCAGAATGCTATTGTATGAAAAATATTGATATCCTGTTTCTCTTCAATTAGTATTAAAATAACAAAACCCATAGTTCAGTTCATTCTCTCTAATGCCAAAAATGCCCTGTGAAAGGCATTCTTTGCAGAAGGAAGAAAGAATTTGGAAGTCTTACAGGAAATCCAAGTAATCTTTTCAACCCTATATCCAGAAGACAGTGGGATAAGAATGGGAGAAGAAACACAGCCTAGATTCTGAATGATGACAGAACATACAGACAAAAAGACTTGCTCTCCTTTTATTACCTCCACTTATTTATTACCTCCACTTATCCTATACTCCCAGTTACCTCCCACTCTGTAGTCCAAGGGCTTTGCCAGACTTCCTTAAGTCTGGTTGGCAACTCATCCGTTATTATCATGTCTATATAAATAAGTTTTGCTGTTCCTTCCAAACAGCTCTACGAAGATCAGGGCTCCATATCCTGTTTGTCCTCCAAAATGTGGCAGGGATGTTTTTTCTTCCTCTAATCTCACCAAGCTGCCTTCCCTCAGTATCCCTGTCATAAATTAGTAACTCGAAATCATCAAAGCCTGAGGGTTTTACTGACTGATCAAGTATTAGAGAACAGACCCTCTATATCAGACCCCTTATCTGACTGCTGTCTAAACACAGTACATAAATTGAAGCATTACATCTCTCTGCCACTCACAGTGGGAAGTAATGCATTGAGCTGGCAGTGGGAGCACGCTAACACTATTTCTCCAGACACTGAACCAGAGCAACAAAACCTTCTGCCTGTCTCCTAGGTTTAACACCTTACATAAAGACTAAAAATCACCAATTAAAAAAAAATTCACAATGTAAATCTCTTTTAAAATGCTAGTGCTAATGTTTTAACTATATTTCTATATTACGGACTGAACTAAGGAATAAGAAAACATTAACAAAACATTAATTTTAATAACTAAAAATTCTGGGCTAAGTAGTTATTTCTGAATTATAAGGAATGAATATGTATCATCCAAAACAATAGGGAGCAGATTAATCAAAACTAAGAGAATTAATGACAAGTCCAGAATTAGTGACAAGTTGAGACCTATTGACAGATGTTTTAATTAAAAGTACATTGACTACAAAAATGCCTTTACTACTGGCCTGAAGGCCCCCTCTATCTTTTGCCCTATTTAAAAAAGATATTAGTGCTGCTGTTTCTAGGTAGATTCGGCAAAACCATGTAAGAGCCTTTTCTCCCTATACATTAAATGAAATCAAGTGCTTTCACATCTAACAACGGGTTTAAATATACAAAAAGTGCACACAGTAAGAGAAATGCTCATGAGGCTAACAGTAGTAAAACAGCTGCCTTTGTAGGTCAGACACAGAATGTATAATGCACTGTGTTGAAATTCAATTAAAATGTTGGCTTCACCAATTTTTCATTGATTTTAATTTTCAGAGAAAATCACTGTGCAAATTTTGCTCCTGTATTAAAAATATTAATAATGTATGTAATTGTTGTAATGATGTAATTTATTGCCTTTAAAGGAATGCATAAAAATTCTCCAGGATTCATTTGGAAAAAATGAGATTGATAGTATCACCTTCAATGCATATAATTTTTCATTTTCATATTGTGGGAAACCATTATGCATACTGCTGTGCCTTGTTTTGTATATTTTGCAACTCTCTCTTAGAGAAGATACATTTCCATGATAGTTAAAGAGATTCCTGTGAGAATATATTTCTTAGCTGTCTCTCTTGGGTGCTATATAGTGTAACTAATTTCTAAGATCCTCCAACGAAAGATGGTCTAATAAGACATATTACAGACTGCTACTGTTAATAGACAATGAGAATTGACTGTAAATTTGAATGAGACAGAATTCTATTAGAAGAGAAAAAATAGCATACAACATCTTTGCTTCAATGGAATGTATGTATGGACAGTGGCACATGATAAATGTCTGAATTACATTTTACTGTGTATTCTCATGCATTGATATTTACCGGGGAGTAGCTAACTGTTACAAATTCACACCGCAGTTTGTGCCATGTTATTCTGCTCTTACGTCCCAGCACAAAACACCTTTAAAACATAGGCAATATAGAAGATACTGAGAAAAATCTACATGTGTGCACAGGACAGATCTTTGTTCCCTTACTTCGCTGCATCTTGATTCACAGGATACTTGTGCACACATTCAAAGCTTATGCCTCTTCAAATGCTTATCTGAATTATAGAGTGCATGATTGTTCTGAGCAAGACATTTGCCAAATGAGTAGCACATAAATTGAGAACTGATCTTAGGGGAAATAATATGTAAGAGGAGTACTGCTGGTAGAAGACAGTTTAAAATATTCATAAGGCTATTGAAGAAGGCTAAGAAAAAATTTCATGAGGATGATGAGAAGCGTTCACTGGAGAAAGAACCTGTTATTGTTAGGCCAGCAGCTAGAGTGAATAACATACCAGCTGCTCCCATTAAAGACCACACTTTATATATCTTGTTTCAAAAGAGTCTGTAAGTTTTTTATATTCCCTAAAGGACTTTTGTCTGTATGTGGGCGTGCCTGAGTGAAATCAGCAAGCAATTTGGTGGATTGCCATTCTGTGTGCAAGACAAGTGTAAGGCTGGAATAACAGATTAATGCAGGACACGGAAAAGCCTCCAGCACAGACTTGCTCAGATCACTCTTAAATCTCCACCTGTACAATACCCACTTGAGGAAAAGGAAAATAAAAAGAAGAATAACCAAGCTAGAGTTTGATGATAAGTGCAGATTTGGACTGTGCATGCCTCTATTTTCAACAACAGTGATAGCGAGGAGTATCTTTTTGAAGGTGTAGAGTGGGAAGAGAGCTTTTGAAGTACAGAAATAGCAGATGGAAGAAGCAGATTAAGATAGAAATGATGGGGTAGTTATGTGTAGCAAAGAGCAACAAATCTCCCCGGTCTGGATGGCACGAGACAGCATGAGCCCTGTGACAGCAGAAGCTGGGAGGAGAACAGTGGGTAGCAACTGCCTTGGAGCTTGAGAGGTATCTGGAAAAAGAAGCAGCAGGAGTCACAAGCACGCAGCCAAGCGTACCTCACCTACATCTGGTCAGCTGCTACAACGATAGGCCCTGTTACAGCCATCAAAAAAGATAAACCGCAGCTGCGCAGTGGCTAGAACGATGCAGAGCTGCACACACAAATCAGAAAGAGAACAAAGAGCAGTGCTGCTGAATCAGTAGGGATGTTTCCTCCCCCGTGGCTTTCATGTCTGTTCTGAGCCTTGGAGAATGTCTTTGCAAACTGACACACAGCACAGGCAGCTCTCTCCAGCTTTTCAGGCTCTCAGCATTCCCAATCCTGAAAGATGCTGGCTATTAAAAAGCTTTTAAATTCTGATTTCAGAGGTGCTCAGCCCTTGAAACTCCAATCAGTCTCAAAGGGAATTGCAAATAAATCTTCCTAAAATTGTATTTATGTGAAAAGAATTCAATTATCTTTCAATTGCAAAGCTGAGATTGCTTATTTTTCATTGCAGACTGACAGATTTTATTTCATTTTTTTCCATTAAGAATTTAAAACAATAATGTTATTGTTTTACCTTCAAATTAGAAAAAAGGCATGAAATAACAGACAAAATACCCACTTCTTTCTCTCCTCTTCTGTATTTCTTGGAAGTAATTTGTTTAGTTTTTCTTTCTGTTTGTTTTCTTTTCATCTTTGTGAATTCAAAGTTTCAAGTATGCAATAAGAAATCCTAGTCCTGCAGGCAAGTTAATTTATCTGACATGTATGCTATCAGAAGGTTAAATCTTTGTCATCAAAGCTGTGAATTCTATGTGAGCAAGCTCCTGTTCCCATTGGAGTTAATGTTGCTTGGTGCAGATATAGGGCCTACCTCTTAGGAGCAATTTGGAGAGGAAAATTGCTAATTTAAAGAAAACGTGAAAATTGGAAATATAGTTGTAAAAAGATTAATCAAGAACCCTAAATAGAACAAGATATTTTAATTTAGACATTCAATCAAGTCTAATTTCATTTTCATGTGCTGGAAATTATGAGTAGCTACTAGAAGCTTTTGCATTTTGGAGCATATAATCTCCAGAGACTATGATCAGAAGATCTGGATGCAGGATGTTGGGCAGGAGGAAAGCACTATTTGTAACAATGATGAGAATTAGAAATAAGCTATATTAATAGTTTCCCATCTGTTGAGAGGGAGAAGTCAGAAGTATGGTTAACTGAGATGCTTTCACTCTTTTGCTACTAAATAAAGTTTAAATTTAAAGGATATACCCCTGAATAAACTCTCAGTTAAATGTCAGAACATATTCCTGCTTCAAAGCAGAGTTTCAAATGTGTGCAAAGGGTCCTTCTTAGCCTCTCTGCATGCCTTCTCTTTAGTATTAAAAAGTAAACACAAGCGACAGCTTTAAAATCACTATGTGAACCGCAGTCACCTGTGCATCCCAGAAGTCCTTCAAATGAATGGTTTGTCAAAATCCTCACAAAGGTAGGGATTAAAACCACTGAACTTAAGGTATTAGAGACAATACACGTATTTGTCAGGTCACTGTGTCTGTAACACAGTTCACTTGAATGTGCCAAACAGCCTCTGTGCCTGCCAAGTGTATTGCTCTGCTTTCTGCATTGAAACATTCCTTTGGCACAAAGGGCTCCGAGTATTGCAGTGGCAGAAGGCTCAGAGTTATCATACAAATAGGGCTGATACCGTTTACACAGCTATTTTACTCTATCAAGGATGAGTACAAATGGAAGGGGGCAAAGGAAGAAAATTTGAAACTATAACAATAATTCTGAATAAAACAGGGTTTCTCTTGCAAGATCCTGTTTCTTCTCTAATTACTACTAATTAGTATTAGAGGAAATGACTATGAAGTGCCAGTTCTGAAAAGAAAAAAAGAATGGGTACTGGCTTCATTTTTCCTTTGAAAAGACATTTATTATTCATTTCTGGTAGCTGTTTTTAGATTATTGAATGAAAAAAGCTCAATAACCTTTGGTTTGAGGTAAATCAGAGAACGGTCACTTTGTCTCTCCTCTCCCACTTCACCTCCCAACATTGCCTTTAATACCTACTTATCCTTATTATTTACCTCCTACAAATTTATAAAAAAAGTATATGGCTTATCATACATTGAGACGTGGCCTACTAGAATTGGTAGGCAGTGGTCCATAACAGAATGGTCCAGCTGATCTGCCAGGCCATTAATGGGCCCATGCACCCAACAGCGCTGGAATGACAGTCTCTTTGGAAATCACTGGTAGAGATTTGAAGTTGAATGCAAATGGGTGATGGTATAGCACAGATGATGGTGCATTAGGGAGTGGAAAAGTGTTACCAGAGGACAGAAAATTGTTAAGGAATCCTATTCTACAAAACGCTTTTAATCACTGCCATGACTTGTGGTCTGACATGCAACATACCTCTGCGGGGTTCTTCTATTTCCTTGTTCCAAGGAAGGGCCACTGAGCTCTAGGGAAGGCATATCGACAAATACCAAGTGAATTCCAGATTGACATCAATCCATTCAGGGTTCATGGTTGAGCTGCAGGTCAATGGGAATTTTCTTTGTCTTTTTAGCATTGGAAGTATCAAAACCGCAATTCTTCTGGAAAGGGGAAAGACCAAAGATTCAGTCAGCTAATGAGAACATGAACTGCTGAGATCAAAATGTCAGGACAAGCACTTGGTCTGAAATACGGGGTCCTAATCACTGGAACTGATGGATAAGAAGAGAACCATTTCACATCTGACAAAGCAAAATGTAATTATTATAAAAGTGGTGATAGGGCAGGTAAATGACTTGCCCCCAAATTTAAAAGTCAAACCTAGTTAATTATATCTCAGCTAATAAAAATAGCAGATAAGACTGTTACAGATTGGTGAAAAATTAATGAAGTCTTTAATGAACTTTATGGCAAATTACATAAATCAGAGCTAACTTAATAAAAGCCCAGAAGATTTTAGTAGTGATTAGATTTTTCAATTGCTGAAAGATAAAGAAAATTACTAAAATCTTCTCTTCTCTACTGGATGATTCTGAAAGACATTAAAGTAGTGGAAACAGTGCCAATGAATGATAGGTTCAACAGTGAGATCATTAAATAAGCTTCGAGTTTTATTTTTAAATGGTCATTTGCACAGCTGACCAGAGAGTATTTTGAAAAACCTGCATATCAAACAACAAAGTCAATGTTTCTTTTTTGATAAATATGAGGAAAGATCTGTGCATGCTGTGTAGACACACACATATAAAACAACATGCTTCACCCAGTGAAGGTTTTTGCTGGACTTACAGTAAGTGATAAGCAGACTTTGTTTGTAGAATTGTTTCAATAATTATTGTAAAAAAACCCAAACCCCGAAGAGGAACAAAAGGCAAACTTAGTTTTCAACAGAGGCAAGTCAGATTCCAAGCACTTTAGTAAGATCAGGGTTCCTCACAGCACTGCTGTGAGATAACTTTGCATTAAATGTCCAAGTGTTTGGATGTAAACATACTTGTAAATAGGCAAAAATTTCAACAGGGGGATTTAGGAATAGGCACAGACAGCACTTTGGGCGTGATTTCCATTACATGTCAATATGTTTAGAAACTTAGCTTTCCTTCTTGCCTCTGAGACTGTACTTGCAATTAAACCATCAAGAATCATATGTTGAAAATTTATTTCAGATTCAGAGAAGAGCCTAGGCTTCCTGCAGGTTTTTCTAATTTATGTTACTTCTCAGGGACTAGTAAGGGAGAGGGGGAGAAGAAGGAAAAAGATTGTGCCCTGTCTCCTAAACCATGCCAAGAAACCTTCAGCCAAATTAGTCACGTGAGAATCACAGGCAAAGTCATTAAAAAGGCTGGTTTATTTCTGAATTTATCAAACTGGTGAAAAGAAATAGTCCTCCCTCATTTTCAGAGTTGCAGTGTTGTATCAGAAATAATATTCTAAACAACTATGTCTGAGCCTATACAAATGGAGAAATCCGTCACAGGAGTTAAGGATATCATGAAAGGGTGAATGAAGAACAGGTTTTGTGGCTCGCTTCCAGCAAGATGGCTCTGAAGAACTGTAAGACCGTCGTATCATTTGTAAATGCAATGACCTTCTCTTGCTGTTTTATAAAAACACTCCCCCCTCCAATAAATTTTGCCACTCTATACCCTCCACAGCACCTGTAGTCACATCACAGCATTAGAGATCCCCCTTAAGCCTTCCATATTTCCAATAGCAACCCAGCAAACCTGTGCTCTGGTTACCTGAAGAGCCATTGCAGATAGGCATAATGAAAACTTATTGAGTGACTCCATTCCTTGTGGTTTGCTGGTGGCTGAGTTCACCAAGCAAAAGTCAAAGAAAATATTTTCCCAGAGTACTGCAATCAGTTAATGAAAGCATTGCATAAGAGTTGCCAGCTTAATACTTCCTAAGCAATGATATCCTGCCTTTTCCCTTTTTTTAGCTTGCTTTCAATTTCTCCTTTGAGTCATAAAGCAAAATTTTGGGAAATTTCCTATTTCAACCCCAAATTATAGCATGAAGCCTTCACCCAAACTAATCCTCAGTACTTTAACATGACCTTATAAAAAAAGGCTCGCCCAGACACTGGCAACCATGAAGACTGTTTAATAGATAGATGGGTGTTTAGATGTTGAATTTTATCTTAAACATTGACAAATCATCCAGTACCCACATTGACAAGCAAGATGATCTCTTGAACACTAGGCATTTTGTGACATGAGATTATACAGGAGTTACCATTCTGTTCAGTAAGTGTGGCACGCTCTGATGCAGCCAGAGCAATAAAATGCAGCAGAGTAATAAAGAAAAAAATTGTTTTAATAACACCTCCTCAGCAGGACAACTGGTGGCTGCTCAGAGGACATTTGTCTTTACACAAGGAGGCTTTTGAAATTACCTTTGAGCACAGCTACAGGAAAGGAGACTGGAGCAAGGGTTCTGCTGTTTGTACTCCATACTGTGAGCAAGACAGCAGAAAGTGGAAAGGGAGAGGCTTATTGCAGGCTTGGAGTGCAAAGCTGACTGAGTATAAGTCAGTAAGGTCTTTCTCCTAAGACAGATTGTACAAAAGTGCTTTCTACCCCAGCCACAGGAAGGAAAGAGGAATAGTTTTCAAAGCAGCAGTACCATCTCTTGCACACAAGGCTGTTGCCCAGGGAAGCTGTGCTGTCTCTAACCGTGGAGACGTAATCCAACTGGATAAAGCCCCAAGTAACCTGGCCTTATCTGATAGCTGACTCTGCTTTGAGCAGGAGTTCCGATTAGAGACCTCCTGAGGTCCACCCCAACCTGAATTATCTGATGACTCTGAGTGCAGTTGGACCATCACTGTGCCCAGGCACAAATATGGACTTTTCCTTTAAGACTATCCTTGTAGCTGTCATTTCAAAAGAAGTTGAAAAAATGTGTTCAAACTATTTGTATATAAATGTGTAATAATTTGTGATGAAAGTGTGCTCCATGCAGAATTGTGCTGTAACCATGGCAACTTCCATTGAGAGAGACATCCATTGTAAATCTATAAGGATCTCATTTAGAAGAGATTTAGTTGTACTAGTCACCGATTTATGAATATTCCAATCATGTAAAAAACACCCCAGTTTCTTGTAGAATTGTTTTTAAATAGTGCAGCTGTGTGAATAAGAATGCTATCAGAAGCATTTACATTGAACAGTTTCTAAATTCTATTTTATGATTCTTCTGCAACTTTGATATTTTGGAAGCTAAATTGGAATCCTTTGCTATAAAATCATTGCAGGTTTACTTAGTCTGGCTTCTAGTACTCCACTCTTCTTCATCCTATTATATTTTTCACATATAGACAACTGGTAAATGTGTCTTCCTTTAGATACCCAGCTTCTTGTGGGAGAGTAAATTCAGAAATAAAGGAAGGTTCCCCCCTCTTAGTACTTTGGCTGTGAGCTCTCCTTAAAATCATTAGTTACCTGTTGCCTCTCACCTAAGACAAAATGCTGAACCAATGTTTCCCCGTAGTTCCTGTCCATCTTGTAACCTTTCTCAGTGGAATATTGGCCTTCATTTCTCGCTAACTTTTTGTAAGTTCTCAGATGGTGGACTTGTTTCTAAGGTATCAGACTCAGTGTTGAAATTTGGGATAGTTGTTTTGTGCCTTGCTGACAGGCTGATTTACCTACTTACAACCACAATTTAAGATACATAGAAATATGTCCTTAGAGGAGAGATTAAAAATTTGCAGAGGACGTTGAGATTACAGTTTTTATATATATTTTTCTACTGTTGGTTTACTAGTACAGTCAAATGCATAAAGAGAATGAATCATGAATCACCTAAGCTCTGTCTGCTTTTCTTAATACTAGAGCAGAACAAATCCCATTCAAGGTATATTTCTTTGCATGGGAAGGCATCAGCCAGACATCAATAAAGTTGATATATTCCAAATAGCATTTTAGAAATTCAGAGTAGCCTCCTCAAAAGAGCACAGCTCTGGGGACAAAATAACAATGGTGATTTTGGATAACAGAGCGTATTCATGAAGCAAGTATGCATGTAACATAGCTAAATATATTGGTAATTATTTGGAATTTTTTTTTTGTCTTTTTTTGATACTGTTCTGATCCCATTTACTTGGGTATTGAAAACAGCATCTGAAGAAGCCCAAGGGCCTTCTAACAAACTCTGCCTGATGATTAACTGTGCAAAGATACGACAGGCTTTGGGGAGCCTCAGATTACATGCATCCAAACTCATACAGACCACCAGTTTTTTATACTGACAGCAGAATTTCTGCAGATTTTAGAGGCCAGTAATATCTTTTCCTGAGAAAAAGGGACATACCTTCTGAAATGGTTTGGGAAAAAGTCAACAAGTCCATTACTAAAACCCATCTGAAATGCCTAAAGCAGGCTTGGCCTTTCACATAGTTGTGTTTTAATACATCAAGTTTAATGTGTTGTTGAGGAAAAAAAAGGTAAAAGACTTCCACTACTCTCCTGTTAAATTTGTCTAATGGAAGAATACTTAACTCTGAAGAGATGTTTAATTTTGCAGGACCTTTTATGAACAATACCAAGCGCATTCATTTCTACACTTTCCTTCTCAACGATAAAAAAGAACAGCTAGAACACTTAATCCAAACTCCCTTTTCCATTACTCCAGCTCTGACACAACCAAGTATTTATTCATGTCTTGACCCCTTTTTTAATCTCTTTACAAATCATATCAGTCTTAGGGAAGTTTCACTTTATCAGCAACACTGCATCCTGCTGCGCGGATAACACAGATTGCATGTTAACATTGCCTGTACGTTACAATTCTGTTGGATACCTTCATGGAAAAGGAAGAAACGTCATAAATTTTGGAGGTGGCTGTTTTCTTTAGCTTGCCAGAGGGTTAAAAGCAATTAGTTGCCTCTCATCAAAATGGCTGTCTTTTACAGAGCATACACTTGTCCTATTTTCTCATTTATCTTCCGTTTAGTACAGTGGTTCAAGACTGCATTAGAATTTGAGATTTGACCTACACCTCATTTTTAAACTAAAAACAGTCATCCCCCACTGTGATCCCACTTTTCTAAACAGGTCACTCTTATTTTTGGAAGGCAGCAGTATGTGACTTTGGGCATTTTTCCCCCCCCAAGTGCACATAGGAGAGGGAAGATGGAGATTTAAAAAGTGTAACAGACACAGTGTATGCTCAGCCCAAAGAATGAGTGCATCCAAACATACCTGTGGCTCTGGCTTCAGTCAGGGTCTCATTAAAGTCTGTAGCAGCAAGCTTTCAAAACTGTTCTTTGATTTTTGGCTCTCCCCATTTTGGAAACCACAATTTGCCACCTTACAGGATTATTATCCACAAACTCAGAGCACTTTCCACAGCACTTCCCCCTCACCTGGAGAACTGCCACCGAAACACAGGCTGGAGTTGTTCTCTCCCATACATGCAGCCGAACGAAGGAGAAAGACTGATGTGCCTGGAAGCATGGTTGGATGGGGGTATCTGGTTTAAGGTACGTATTAGATCCCCATGTGTTTTTAGCCAGTGCCTTTGGAACTTTCAGCCTAGTAATTAGTTCACATTTTTAAGTATTCCTGTAATAAAGGAAGGTCTTTTTTATCATATGTCAGTCCTTTCTCCTTTATTGGAAATAGAAAAGTGAAAGGTGCACCGAGCTTATCGGATGGATGGGTTGAACAAGCTTTCATTTAAATATAGTTACTGTGACATGCAGTAGTTATGAACTGGGATTCCTTTGTATTCCACAAACTCGAATCTGAAGTTTCTAAGAGCAGCCATTCTTCCACTGAGACAAGAACCATTTTGTTCCGACTGCGGTTCACAGCATTCACACGCTCAGCGCTTCCTCATGGGAACCTCAACTTTTGTTTCTTTCACAGTGTTAACAAAAGCCAGATCAAAAATTTGTGGTTGCCCTTTGTTATGGAACACACAACAGTGCTGCTGCAGCTGGTTAACTAAGCGGTAAAGCCCAGGGACAGGAATAATTCCCTGTGCTCTCCTTCTGTCACCTGCCAAGCCAAGGGAGTACAAAACCATCTTGAAAGAAAAGAGTACTGAGCTGGACTTTTAAAAACCTTCCTCTGGTCAGGGCCCATCCTTTCAGTTTGATTTCCACTTCCAGTCTCTCTGCATGCATGTATTCAGATATGAATATCAGCTTTGCTATACAGCACGGAACCACCCTTTAGCTGCCATATCTCATAAGACCGGGCAGCGGGAGGAGCTGATCTGATTGCACATAAATTTCATGTGGCTGCTCATTTGTAGAATGGAAGTAACTGTATCAGACAGTTGCACAAAATATTTAATTGGATCACTTATCTTGGCTATTGTCAGAGCCAGATTAGGGGATAAGCAGAACATACTAAAGCCTTCAAAGCCAGCATCTACAGCCAGTAACACGATTACATCAGAATCTCAGATTTGCTAATAGGAAAACAAGACAATATTTCTAGCCCTTAATTATGAAAAAAAAGCTGGAAAGCCTGAAGGAATCTCTGTCATGGTATTGAAATATGCTAAAACCCCCAGGCTGCTTAATTCAGGTCCAGGAGTCATGCCTATCTTTACTACCTAATTAATTGTAAAGATGAGCTTGCAGGAAGCGAGCTGTCTTTTCTGCTGAGTTTCAAGGTATTTGGCAAAGAGGCAAAATTTCGTATTTGCTGTGCAGGAAATTTGTCACTCATTATCATTTCAGGAAGCTAAAAGTATTTGCAAATTTGGCAAATAATTTCAGTCAAAGAAAGTAGGGAATTTTACAAGAAATGTTTCAATTTTGAATATAGCTTTTTTCAAAATAGCATTTTCCATTTTAAAGTAGACTTTTTTAAAAAGACAAAAGATTTAGAACAAAATTTTTCAAATATAACACTTCATTTGTTCCACGACATCACGTTTTGTGTTCTGCCAAAAGATCCTGAAATATTTTGTCTCTTTGCGATCAAAAACAATTTTCTCCATCAACACTTCTCACCTAGGCCACAAAATTCATATCCCATTACCCCACCAGTGCCCTGGAGTCCAGTATGGCTCATTTCTGATACAACAGACACTTGTATGTAAAAATGCAAAATCTAATGCAGACACTCCCAAAACTCAAAGATGTTCAAACACAACCTTGTTCAGAACACTTTCCATGATAAGTATTCTTCAATTTCTAACTAAAGACTTTTTAAATTAGTAAAACCCTACCATTTTAAATAGCGCTGATGTTTGTTTTGAGCTCATGTGGCTAGGATGCTGCAGCAGTTGGCAGGTGATGGAAATGCAAAATCTAATGCAGACACTCCCAAAACTCAAAGATGTTCAAACACAACCTTGTTCAGAACACTTTCCATGATAAGTATTCTTCAATTTCTAACTAAAGACTTTTTAAATTAGTAAAACCCTACCATTTTAAATAGCGCTGATGTTTGTTTTGAGCTCATGTGGCTAGGATGCTGCAGCAGTTGGCAGGTGATGGAGTAGTCTCTTCAGAGGAATGTTACCTTTAGAAGGAGGTTCCTGGTCACACTAGAGCCCAGGGCAGAGGCTTTTAGAAATCAGTTGCTGCTGCCTGAGTGTCAAACCTCTCTGAGATAGTGCTAACATCAATCAGAAAAGCAACAAACTACAGTTGCTGAAAGCAGCTTCAGTTTATAGAGATGGATTTACTTCTCTGGAAGGAATGAATATAATACAGTAGCCATTGTAGAAAATAATGAATGAGGTAAAAAAAATGCATGTTTAGTCATTGGGGCCCAAGATTTTCGGAACTTTTGGAAAGGGTTTATTTTAAACACAAAACTTGCACAGGAAGAAACGTCAGTAAATGTTTACATGCTCACTGCAGTGGCAATGTTGGTTTTGGTTGGATTGGAAGCAATTTGAAACTGAAAAACAGTAGTAGTACATTGACACTGAAGAGCTAATCAGACAAGGAATCTAAGGAGCTCATCCACATGAGGAAACCACTCCTGAGCAGATAACCCTTGTTGACTCTTATTCTAGAGCTTAAAATGCCTTAGTCTGAACTCAGAGACTCTGAACTGGATTAAAAAGCACTATTATTTTATTGTAAGAATCTGCAAAAAGAATTAATCCGAAATAGCTATTCCACCTTAAATTTAAAAGCTGTTTTTACACAAATTAATGACTGTGTAGAAAAATTCTAACTGAACAGTCTAAGTCTAAGCTCTTCCTATGAACCTGAGTTACAAGATGACAGGGGATCATCCACAACTATTGGAAATTGGGAAAAAGCAGTTAAGTCTTTGCACCAAGACCCTACGTCTAGACTTACGGAGGTTGTGCTAGTAACTGGGTGGGACAATGCCAGGAGGATGCTCACTATACAGACTTGGTGTTTCTCTTGTGGGAAAAGTTGCAACAAAACACAGAAGTGTATAGACCTCAAGAAGAATTTAATAACCCAAAGTGAAAGTGGGGAAAAATAGAAGTGTAAGGCTACTATCTTAATCCTGAAAGCATTTATGCCATTACATAGAACTAGCTTTCTAAAAGTAAATCCAAGGCATTATTATGAAGATCCTGAAAATACTTTACTTCACTTAGTACAAAATACTGAGTAAATACAAATAAGAAAATAGATGTGTTATTTACTTAAGTGCAAGTGATTGCAATAATATATACACTATCAACATGCAAAACCATCTCTGAATTTTTAAGGTTTGCTTTTCTTAACCCCAGCAAAATGGAAAAGGAAGCAAAACCAGAGATGGAAGCACTAGTATTTTGAAGAAAAAAAGCACAGCTCTTTTTTAAGACTTGAAATAATGTTGCTTAGAAGCCATCCCCCTTCTTTGCTGCTGTTCCTGTCCATGCCTCCAAAAATGATTCATCTGCAACTTGTATTAATATTTTTCTTATTGCATCACATCTTTGATTTGCTTTTCTACTCCTGCTAGAGTGGTTTACTGTCTAACTCGGTCCGGTCCTCAGTGCCTGAAAGTCTATGATCTTCTAATACATCTGTGCTCCCCCTCCTTTATAAGTATTTGCAAAGTCACAATGTTAGTAGGTCTAGTGATCTCTGCAGCTGCTGAGGAAAACTTCCTACTTTTGAGTTACAGCTGCCTTGGGACGCACTCTGTGCCTGTTATTCCAAAGGGAAGCTGCAGCAGTGCGTCTGCAGGCAATAGCATTTTGATTGTTCAGATCTCATCACTGCTTTAGTAGAATAATTGGGGCCATATAGGAAAAAATAAAGGGTTGAAATTGTCTTGAATAGCCTTAAAAGTCCCAAAGTTTGGTGTACTTTTGTCACTCCTACTTGCTGAGAGGGTCCTGCTGACCTTTTTGTTGTTGTTGTGCAATGGACATTCATGTTTTCCATACTTGGAAATATTTCTACTGTTTAGTTGGTAGTGACTAGAGATACTGAGTTCAAGGTAAAAGAATATCATGTAACCATAATCAATATTATGCTATGAAAACATTTTTACCTCTCCCTCCTTGTCCTTAAATTCTCAAAGTGAAAGATCTTTGAGACTAGGCCTTTGCTCCAGAGTTTTGAACAGGCTGTTGTAGCGTATCATGCAGCTATTTAATTTGCCCTGTGGCCATCACGGCTGAGTGACGGAGCCCTGTGAAGAAATCTTCATATGCCTAATGACAGTAAACAATGACGCAGGATGAAAGAACCTCCTGGGCTACGTAGGCAACCAAATATTTCTCAGTTGTGGGAAATGAGACAAAATGAAAGCATTTTTTTCTTAATTCTGGTATCTGAAACCGGCACTGATTTGATAATGTTTGCCCCTAATCTCTCTCCAAAGCAGCTTCCCTGAATTGGCCAGGTCTTCTGGTCTTTAACTGAATGAATAAGAAGTTGTAAATGATTTTAGATGAACAGTGTTGCAATGTTTATTCATTCACTCAATTTCAAGAATGCCTGCCAATGCTGAAGGAAACATAAACCTAATGAAGCACTTGCAGAATGTCACAGAAAATCTAAATTAATCTCTGAGGTTTTTGAAGTAGTCATTAAAATACATCAGAATGCAGAATGTTTTTCAACCACAAAGACAACCTGTTACTGCGAATTTCATTACAACTTTTCAGTGGAGATAGTCTCATATAATTTAATATAAAGTGATAAACCTTCTAATGGTATTTTGGACCGATCTACACCATTTAAAAGCAGCGTAACAGACTTGTTTTCTAAAATATCAAAAATCAAACAGAAAGAATATGACCTGTATTTGAACAATTTCTATATAATTACATTTAATTCTTTTAAGAATGTATTGGACTGTTTCAAAGTTGAGGAAAATACTACTCACTAGTTCAAGATTTTCCAAAGTATTTCCACTCACATTTCCGCTAAAATTAACAAAAGAGTTCTGAGTACACTGAACAATGATTTTCCTTGATGTAGCATAACCATGAAAAAGTTTGAGGTTGTTGAAAGCACATTAAGACTGGTTCTTCTATTCTGGGATGCAGGAATTTATTCAAATGCCTGTTCTTTCAATTTTCTATTTATGCCAGTCATCAAACTGGCCTCTCTTTTTATGAAAAATGAAAAGGACACCTTTGTTGGGCGTCCTGGCAAATAGAAGCAGAAGTAAACAGGGGTAAAATAGCTTACTTGGTATATGTGAAAAATGGTGAAATAAAATTTGGTGAACTCCTTCTGTTTAAAAATTACAATCTGCAGAAACAAATTAATTTTTCCCCTAAGAAATTTGAGGAAAAGTGGCCCATGCACAGAGATACCACTGATTTTCAAGCCTTGAAATGTGTAAGAATCTAAGAAGCATGAGAAAACATGCAGCATCCACTTGTAAAGGTGGCAAGACTGTGTTGATTAGTAGTACTTCTTAGTGTGGTAAAGAAGTAGAAAACCTAGAAAAAAATTGGCTTGGATTCTCCTGTTTTCTTATACAAGGCAGTTTAATTCCGGTAGAAAAAGGAGTTAATATTTTTAGTTTTCAGTCCTTCATTAATGATTCTTTTTCTTTTCCTCTCGCCCCCTTGTGAGTAGGGTACTGCTCTAATGTTAACATGCACAGCATGATGATTTCATTAAATGATTTGCTAAGACCTCATGCATAATCACCTCATTGAAAAATAATGAATAGTCATTTATGTCTTGTCAATTAGTAATGTGCAATAATAAGGGCTGATACTGGTTTAACCCTTACACCATACTTGAGGCGGTGAATGCAACTTGGTGAGAGTTGGAAAAAGCAGCTAGACTACCAATGACATACCTAGAGAAGGCACTTTGGCCCTTGCACATTGACTAGATAAGAATGCCTAATTGAGAATTTAGTCTCGTGTCATATATCAATTGTATATCATTAAGAGATACAAATTTAGGCTTTATTTTATTTATTGATGATATGCAATTGCCAGCAGGCTTCTATCTGCTCAACGGCTTTTAGGTTCCTTAAGACATTTCCCTTAAAGGTCTTCTAAATTGGTAGATACAGAATTTCTATGGAAAACTGTAAGAGTTTACTTATCCTGGGAGAGAGATGATAGTATTGTATTGGAACAGAAAGGATAGATCATTTTTCCTTTGTATTATATAATTCTCCATTAAGATTATGGTAACGAGTCTTTAACAGATAAGTCTATAAAAACCTTTGAAAACCTCATAGTTTAAAATAAAGAGAAAGAAGAACAAAGGCAAATGGGGGCTTCCTGTAGTTGAGGTTTAGCATTTCTGATGATGCCTGCCTTAATACAGAATATATAAGTACAGAAAAGATGAGACTATGTCTTCACTAAGCAAAAGGATATTTTCTTGACGATGAAACAAGCTAACTATCTTGCAAAATCCTAAAACAACAAATGGTAACTTAGCTTGATCCAGATACTTAACCCAAAGACTAGCTCATAACTCTTAGCTACAGAGTGAGAGACCACTTGTTATTGGTACTTGCCTACGTTAGGGTTTAAGGACGACTTTTTCTCAGTTTAGTAAGAGCATACCCAAGGACATACTCGGAGTCTCAAAAAAACAGCTGTACCAATACTATACAAATAGGACCTACAGAGACTCCTTGGAAATATAAGAGCCAAGAAGTCACATAACTTACCTTCAGCTAACATTGACCATATTGACTTTTAATTCTTGCTGGAAAAATTGGTCCTGCTCATGGCTTTTGAAAGCACAAACTGTATAAAATCTTTTCTGAGATTTCCTTGAAAGACTGGTGCTCCACCTCTCTAGTACCAGGCACAAAAATTGCTAGAATTGTCATGCATCATATCCATTTCACTGGGGTCAATGGAGAGCTTAACAGAAATATACATTTGATTGGACTTTTTCTTTTTTAAACACATAAGGCATTAATAAAAGTGACAGTTCTAAAGTGTTCTTGCCAATACTGTAAAATTTCATGGTCACTTTGTTACAGCTGATTTGATTGGCACCTCAAAGGAGGCCAGTCAATATTAAACAGCTCTCAGCCTTTTTTTTTCTGTCAGTAGAGGAGAAATTCAAAATGCTTTTGATGGATTCGGAGACTGTTTCATATGATATTTTATTAACTCCTGCAAACTGTATGAACACAATTCAAAATATCTCTTAGATAAAACAGCTTTAGCAAGAGCTAAATTGAGTCCCACGATTCAGCAATATCCCATATGGTACCTCATATGTCACAAAACCTGCCTGGATCTTGAAAGTGAAGGTGATTTTTTTCCTGTAGGACTTAAATCTGCATTACAACAAACCAAACACAAGTATGCTCTCCATCTTGGAAAAATTCTATTTTTATGTTGCTCTATGCTTATAACACCATGAAATAAATTTAGTACTTATCTTCCAATGACTACTGCTTGGGGTCTTGGAACTCTCTTGATATTTGGAGGCATGAATGACTGAATAACTTGGCTTATGAATAATTAAAAACATAAAAATCTACTTCCTATTGCAAATGGAGATAAACAGCATCATCTGAAAATACCTCCTGATACAATCTCCCATGCTGGCCTTAGGTCTATGAGATACAGATTTCAAATGAAAGATTTGGGACAGTCCTAGTTTGCCACTGATTGACAACAGTCATTTTTTCTTGCATTTAGTTTATTCTTTGTGCTATCTCTGATGCCCTTTTGCAAAGGAAGATGGTAACATAGCTCTCAACTTGCTAAAGCATGAATGAGGAATAGCAAAACAATTTTTAATGTGGGAAACGTGAAGCCATATGGAATTCCTTTTATAGCATAAGCAGCTCTTTTTACAGTCTTTCTTTGGAGATTTCTTATTAAATAACTTTCAACATTCACAATGAGAGAACACCAAATCTCTATGGAAATCAGGCAACTCCGGCACTAAAACAACCGCTGCTTCTCTAAACGGTGAGCATTGAGAGGCATGGCCAGAAATGGCTGTGTATTTGCCATTACTGGCACTTGATACTTAAAACAGTCACCTGATGCTCCAAAACATAAGGTTACACTACGGTACACTATGCAAAGTCACAACTGAAGAAAACGCATTTATGCAGTGGTCTATTGCAGGTGGGGAGGTAGCTGACATGGTAACCAATGCCTTATACCCAGAATTTTTACTTTTCATCTAAAACTCAAAAGTGCATGGAAAAAACCCATGTACAAAATCAGTTCTAGTTATAACTGAAAAAAAAAAAGATCATGAAAGCGACTATTACCACAAACTTTTTTTTGTGTCTTATAAAATTGGACTGATACCAATATCACACGAAGATAATGGTTGCTGAGCCATTAAGTGGATAAATAGATAAATGGAATACGTGAAGAAGAGGTTGCCAAAGCAATGCCAGGTAATAGGCACGCAAGGAACATTAATGAAGAGCTTCACACTTTCGGTATAAAACATATACATGGACTGAGGACATACTAATTTTTTACCTGCAAAATTGAAGAACTCACTATTAGCAGCTTCTAATTTGCAAGAAACAAAAATATAACAGCAATGCCCAAACGCAGTATTTACTGAAACTCAAAAAAAATCTCTATGTTAAAATTTTGAAATCAACTAGAGCATCAACTGGAGACATTCATAAAAAATGGCTATAGTCCCTTTATGATGATCCTGCTCTTACTTTTCCACAAAACACAGCATGATCCCTTGCAGTTATTTCTCACTCCATCCTGACACATCAGCTGCTTCTGCAGTAGCAGTTGAATTACTTGAATTCTCACAACTCTACTGGCAAACTGCATTTTGCTCTACTAGCTTGTTACCCTGGCAAGGAAAGTGATAATTACCGAGATCACAAGGGCACCATCTAAAAACATTGTCACCTTCCAACCCAGTGGCACAAATACACTTGTCCTACATGAACAGCAGAGAGCTTACTATCTATGCCAAAATTAACTTATGGAAACAATTTCATGTCTGCCGTTAAAATAGGTGCCATTTTTTTTTAAGTACTAGTTATTTAAATATGATATTTTTAGAAAGCATAGCAGATTGACCTAAGTAAGTATTTCATTATTCACAGATCTTTAACTGTTCTGTCTTTGGCATCATTTTTAATGCAAGCAATTACACAACTATTATTTTCCCTGTGGGTAGTAGGACTGGACATTAACTCAGAGACTTTCCAATGACTCCTATTCAAACTAACATTCATTCTGCAATCTCCACTGTTATTTCTCTCCAGTGCTCCCTTGTTAAGCTTATGTTCTGGATAGGCACATTCTTTTTCTGTCTGGCATTTGTCTGAGTGTTCTTTAACACTGATTCCCTTTCCTTTGTGTTTTTGATAACAAAAATGAAAGTACTGGACTTCTGTAGACTATACATTTTGGCTAGGATCATCAGGATACTTGGTAAGAAATTCTGCTTTGACTTAGTCCTCCTACTTGCCACAGAAAGCAACGCCTCAGGCTAGTAGAACTTTTCTTTCTGGAAGAACAATGATTACCTAATTTGAGAAAAATGGCTTTTCATAAGGCTACCAAGAATCATTTACTGATTGATAAGAGAGGGGACAACTATCATCAGAGCTGTTATTTTGCTGATTATATGAATTAAACCATCATTTAAAGAGCTTTCTGGCAGTAGGCTCTAATTCAAGAGTTCTATCAATTTTGGTTTTCTCAGCAGGGTTGTATGTGTGCTACTTCACACCTGTCCTTCACGGAGCGCTGGTGAGGAAGAAAACAGGGGAACACCTTGCCACTAGATACCTACCATTTAAAAAGAAGTGTAGGAGAAAGAAGTGTGCATTATTCTAGGATGACTAGATTTTCTCTGCCCTGAAGATTCCTTACCCAAAAGCACATTTTGCTGCTGATTCTTTTTACTGTTCTACAGTCAAAGAATTGTAGTGCAGTTGCTGCTTTCCTATTTCTCTTTGAGAACAGTGCCACATCTTTCCAAACACATACCTCATTAAAACCCAGAAATTGCCTTATTCTGGAGAGAAGAAATTTTACACAAATAATATTATATGGACAGAAAGAATTGGAGCATAAATCTGAGGAAGATGTTTGCTTATAAAACAAGTGAGAGCTTGTGTGTGCGCATTTAAAGGGAAAAATATTCAGTGACATAATCAGGACTGTTTAGAAGAAAAAAATGAAGAGCGATGCTTCAAAACCAAAGATAAAGCAGAAAAATATTTCAAAAAAATCACATAGGAATAAACTGCTTAACCACTTGGTGTCACTCTTAACTCGCGCTTGAGTCAGCTCAGCGCTTTCTATGCCAACAAGAAACATAGCTGTAATAAAGAAAACTGACAGACTGGGGAGGATTTCACTAGCTGTATTTTGGAAACAAAATTCAGATGTTCAGAGATTCAAATAGACTGACCTAACTATTCTCTAGAGGTTGCATGGTGGAGACATGTTTTGTAAGGACTTGCTGTCTCTGAGATAGACAACGACCATTCATACTCCTTGTCGTCTGCAAAACTTGGTCTATTAAACCTGACTGTTTGATTTGTTACCATCTCCTCTCTACTTCTTAGCACGTATCGCAAATGGAGGAACTCCATGGTAGCTAGCTTTGTGCACTGTTTTCAATAGAAATGAACTTGTTTGAAAAAATGTCACAAACCCCCTGTCTTAGTCACTCTGGTTAGTGAATAACCGTGCCTTAGTTGCAGGATTGGACTTCTTACATGAGCAACCTGCAAACCACCAATTTAAAACTTTTTAAAATAGTAGCCTTAAAAAAAAAAAGTAATGAAAAAGCACTATAGGTGTCCTCCGCTGGCTTCCTGTTTACTGGCAATGCTCCTAGTGTTGGATATTTGGAAAGCATATCAGAATATCCTGAGGTGGATGGAGAAAAAAAAGCCAGAGACCTGCAGCAACTGCGAAACACTTCTCTCTGTTTTTCCTCAGAAGCTTACTAATACAAACCTGTTTTCAAAAAAGTATCAATCCAAAATTCCTCAGATTAATCTTTGGAGAGGATAGTAATGTTTTTGTAATTTCTTGGCACAGAAAAATCCCAATGACCACTACAGAGGTTTTGCTGTCTGCAAGGCAGCAGGGTTGGGTCTGGAACCTACTTGAACCCTTCCTTTTTAGCTCATCATCTCTCTCAACACAATCTGCAGAATTTTCTTTTCTTCTTTTCTTTTTTTTTTTTTTAAGTTCTTTCTACTCATTCTGCATCTTTTCTACTGCAAAAGGTATTAGGAGAGAAGCAGCTTACCTCTCCTCTTTTCTTTCCCTTCCCCATCCCACCATCTTTTTTAATGCTCGATTCCATCTTTCTTCCACAGGGTGATTCTGGGCACCACATGTAGTCATTTTTCCTGGTACTAAGAGCAGAAAGGCAAATATGATGCCAGTGAATCAGAATAGCATTACTGGTAACTCACCAAATGAGATGCAGAGCAGCTGAAGCCATCCCCTGCTTCAGCGGACACTTCCTCTCTCAATAGTACCTCTGCTCTCAATTCTCTGCAATAGTTTGTAAATTCTCCTCTCTTGCTATCAGTCTTTCTCAATAATGCTTAAGTTAACCTACTTTATCTTCAGATTTTCTCCTGTGAGCTTAAAGTTTCATTCTATTTTAGCAAAGAGAGATTGCAGACAAAATAGATTGATTTGTTCAATGTTATACAAGAATTCTGTGGGTTAGCAAAGAAATGAACTGAAGCCTACTGAATGACAGGCTACACTACTACATCCTTGCTATCTTCATTGGCTACCTTAGACTCCTGTATGGATTTTCATATTTCAGGTTCAGTTCTGATTCTGACTATGAACCTGGAATAAATCCAGTTGAAAGCTGCAGTCAACAACCCACATTTCTGGAGTCAGCAAGGATGAAAGCTAGAGTGACCAAGGTTTAGCTTTGGTTTTGTTTCCTCATTCTGTTTTATGAAGTTTACTTCCAACACAGAGCCTGCCTTCCGGAGTTTTCCAGACCTTCACTCTGGATATGCCCCTTGATATGCCCCTATCAAGTCAAGTCCTCAGTTCTTCCAACTAAGCTGTTCACATCAATACCTCTCTGGCATCTGCAAAGCACACAGCTGCTATACTGTGCTAAGCTTAAGATGGTAACAATACCTAGTTTCATGTTCACACCTTACATCTGGCTGTACTGCAACATAATGTTACAGAAAGCTGGTCTGCAGCATAATGACATTAGCTCCAGAATGCAGAGCACCCTTGAAAAAAGGAAAGGGCCCTGACAGTGCACTGTTATCCATAGCTGTGCTAAGCAGTTGTGGACAAGTGACTCAGGGCTCTACCAGAAAAGTTTTATGATCAGAAATGGTGTTTCACAGCAAGGGCATCACCTAACCAAACTTGCTAACACAAAACAATAGTCTTTTCAGCTCATTGACAAGCCAGTCATCATATCGATGCATCAAGCCAATTCTTCATTCACTCAGAGTATATATGAATTAAAAGAACAGCAGTAAACATATATAAATTGGTTAAATCAGGCACAGAAAGACAGGAGATCTTCAAGAAGGCTGCTAAGGGTCCATTCATAGAGTCATTGTTTGATTGTTCATTTCTGACTGCTCTGTCACAAAAACAGCATTTTCCCTTTTATTCCCAAGACTTGTGACACAGCCTATAACCCATCAGCTGAGACTGACAGAATACTATCATCTTCCAGATCTTGGTCTTCCCATCACAGAGGCTTTCAGCCCATCATCAGTTCCACACAGCCTAAAAGTCTTCCAGTTTAGGACTCAAATTCATGAGTGAGGCTGTCTTCCCTCAGAAAACCCTGCAATGCTTCCTGTTACTTTGCCCTCACTGCAAAAATAGCTCAGCTAATGATGCACAGGTACTGGAAAATAAATATCAGTGCTGGTTCATCCTAACATGTCAAGCTGTAGCTCCAGATGGGTATGCAGCAATTGCCTTTCATCCAATACACCGTCTCTGACAATAGCCAGCAATGGGCAGTTTTCACTGACACCCAGGTTGTGGGAATGGTGGGCCACATGCACTGAAGTGGACAAACTTAAGATGATCTGCTCTGTTCTTCTCCATTTCCTTTATGTCAAATCTCTTCAGTTTTTAACTTCTTGATCATTGCCGCAAACCCTGCTTTCATCTACAGATGTCTGTAATCACTGATCCCCAGTTTTCTGTCACTCTCCCCTCACTTTTTTCAGCAGGTTTGCCTACCCCTTCTCTCCTAGAAAACAAAGAGAATGAACATTGGTTGATTCAACTGGATTTTAGTGAATCAAGATTAAAAGATACAAAATCCCATAAAAAAACAGGTATGATATACTACAACCATCAAGGAGAGCTCTACCACACAAATTCATGACTTCATTGCGCGATACTTAAAAGGCTAGCATAATTAAAAGGCTAGCATACTCTGGTCCATTGCTGCAGGTCACCATCCTCTAAGCTGAAACTTTTCAACTGCTCTGACAGTACAGTTTTTTAGTGTGAAGTGAAATAACGATGATTTAAGTCAATCTACCAAGATGCAGAATAAGTTCAACTTCTTTTGTTGTCTCACCTACAGAAGTAACTTGAAGTTTCCAAAGGGACTAAGGGATGGTGGAAAGGGAAGACAAACAAGCATCCAGTTTTGTAGTCTTATGAAATAAATCCTAATATTAATGTCAGTATTTGGGGTTTGGCTTAAGTCTTGAAGCATGAAGATTTTCTTTTACAGTACTTTCGGAGACTTACTTATTCATATAACCTTGCTTATTTTAAAAAAGTCAAAATATTCTGTCGTTTTGGAATCTAAACAAGTATTTGGCAGGTGGCAGTAAGTTTCACTGTCACAAATGTTCAGTTAAAAATATTAACCAGTTATTCTCAAGACATTGATATTTTTCAATATTTTTTTAATGATGAAACTATAGCAAGAATAAAAGTATTTGATACACTTCAAGTGTATTCAGAGATGTGAGGAAAAGCAGTGTCTTACAATTCTTCTGTCGAGATGTTGTCATGAAAGCCCAGGACAGAGGGTATGGCTGAAACTACATTACTCCAGATAAAAATCCATGAGACCCACAGAAACTAATATGAGCCTTCCCTGCATCTTTCTTTTTTTTTTTTTTTTTCCCCGGGAGATGGGAGCTTTTATCTGCTT
>NW_008795918.1:3894563-3956519 GCF_000699145.1 Aptenodytes forsteri
TCTTCTTTTTTTTTTTTTTTTTTCCCAGGGAGATGGTAGCTATTAGCTGCTGATCCCTACAAAGATCCATGTAGTTCAAAGAGGAGAAATTTATATTTCCTCTCTTTGGTCTCAGTCATACCCTGGCTTTTATGTATTTTATGTCAATTATTAAGCATGACTGCAATTATGATACTTTTATGTGTTCAAGCAACATCCCATTATTACTTTTTAATATTATTTTGTGATAGAATACTTGAAATCACTGAAAGCATTGTTCTACTCATGTAATTTCTTTTAGTAAATTGTTTCCCTGTATAATGTAGAAAGTAAGTTCATTAAGAAAGCAGTAAGCTGAGGGATATTACTGAAAGTATGTACTTAAAGGAAAATACATGGTCAATAGAAACATATTAATTGTTGTACATCACACAACAATGATTCTTTCACCAATATGTTAAAGTTTTATGAACCATTTTCTTTTTGCTTATGTGGAAAGGCATTAATATTCAGTCAGTTGAACTAGGGTACACCTATATTATATACCTTCCATATAACTGCCTGGTCCTGAAGATATCAGCGGAGCAGGAGCTGTTTATCGCTTTGCAAGTTCCAGACAACCAAACATTGCTTAAGTAACTTTAAAACAAGGTAAAATAATAAGATTTATCATGAGGTTGAAAGCATAAAGAGAGAAAGGGACCATACATATTAGATATTGTCTCCTTTACAAAGGAAAGATGGATTGATAAAAATTATTAAAAACTTGAATTAATGCATATTTTATAGACTCTACAGCATTAAGGGGAAGATTAAACTTAAAGGTGGCCATTTCAGGCTTTATGCAGCACTTCATAATTTTATTTTCATCCCTTGAAGTAATGTGGGTGTAATGCCAGCACACCAATTATGTTACCAGAATGAAGTAACCATCTATAGCAGCTTTGCTTAAGATACAAAACTGCAGAGGCACCTTCTCACAAGAATTCACTTTTTGACACCATACTCAGAAAATACCATCTTTTTATAGGAGATACATTTTTTTCCTTACAAGTTTATATTTTGGTAGATTTCAAGAGGCATTAAAAATTGTCTACCAAAATAACATCAAGCATGAGGGAATAACAGGATTAGTTACTATAATTTAACTGAGTGAATATGAAAGACTCAGAGTGTGATACAAAACCAACTGGAGCTAAAGAAAAGAGACCCACCAGCTGAAAAAAGTAGCTTTATGTAAAAATCACTCAAATTCACAGACCTAAAAGCTTGTTCCCATATTTCTGAGTGTTGGGATCCCACATGTTCTGTATTTGAAAGTAGAATCTGTATTGGCAAGTCATTCAGAAACTAGAAACAGTGTGGGGAAGCCAGGGGTATGGAAGGGCAGAAAGCCCAAGCCAGCCCCAGATGCCTCTTGTAGCATCAAGGACAGAGTGAAGGGAACAAAACTGAAGAAGAAAATAAGGGAGGTATGTTGTAAAGAAAATCCCATTTAGGTGATGCACAAAAGATAGAACTGCTCTCACAAAAACTATAATGTATTTGCATTCAATATCCTTGTTGGATCACACCAAAAAAAGCCAAGAGATCTGATCTATCAGTTTTCAATTTCTCAAGGGGAGCTACATAAAAATGGGTAAGTTTATTGCAGAAGGAATCCTTCCTTTTATTATGGAAACTTAATTAAAAGGTGCATTCAAAAGGGTAAAGTGTTTTTAGGTGTACAAAGATTGTTTACAACAGTTAAAATATTATAGACTTGGAGAAAATGCACATTAGTTACTAAAAGATTTTAGAAAAAAACCTAAGTTGGTATAATGAAAAAGCGAAGTAAATGACATTATTTGAAAGGTGATGTTTAGATTTTTTTATTTTAAAATTTTTTTTACATGAATATAGGCAAGATATATGTGAAAACTAACAGGAAGACTAAAAACACTGATGAACTTGCTAACAGCATAAAACCTAAAACTAGCTTCTTTCAAACATGCCAGAAGCATGGATGCTGCCTGAGATTCTGTAGGGCCAATACATGTTTACAGTAAGAAAGAAGTCCTTAAAGAAGTCAAGAGAATGAATTCTTTCTCCTACACTCGTTCAAAATGAATTTAGTTAAGTTATACCACAAAATTCCTTTATGGTGGACATGTCAGACAGACCATCTCAAATCTAAGTGTCAGTAGAATAGAATAGAATTAGGAACAAATTGGTAAAATGAATAAGCACAAATCCGCAAGACCAAGTGATATTCAGTAAGATGTTCTAAAGGCAGTCAGGTATGAAATTACTGTAATGTTGTAATATGTAACCTTTTGCTTATAACTACCTTGGTGCCAGAAAAATAGAGGTGGCTAATGTGATACCAAGATTTCAAGACAGTTCTTAGGGGATTTGGAGAACTACAGACTTGTAAGCCAACTACAAGGATCTCATGACACCGAAGGATAAAGCTATAAAAGGGCACATAAAATTTAATGTACAAAAATCTAAAGTGATACACATGGGAAAACAATTGTAACTTTAGACATACAGTTAGGACTTTGAATTTGCATTGCATTTTTCAGACATATTTTCGGTGAACATTTCGGAAAGCTCTCATTTTAGTTCTGATGCAGACCATGTTTTTTGAAACCTCTGTTTTTTGAGAAATGAAACCGTAGTTTTCCAGCAATCTCTGATCAGTGATGCATAAGAACCCAAATTTGGAATCAAAACTAAACTTAAAGAGATGAGCTGTCTCAAATGGAAATGTAAAAAATGAGAGTATTTCCATTTCTATCCTTATTTACTTTCCAATAAATTTTAGCCAACTGAAAAAATTAATCTTTATGCATTTGACTATGTTGTATCCCTTGTAATTCAGAATCCACTTGTATTTTATTTCCTTTACTAAGCAAAAGGCACATTTTCCTCATTTGCAGTCTTTAAGCTCAGTCTTTTTATACTGTATTCTGAACAAGCCAAATATGCAAAATTCATTTCCCTACCTGGATGCAATTTAGGGGCCAGGACTGATTGAACTCTTCAAATTATTTATCGTGAGCTAATTTTTCCTTTTGTTAATGAAATAATAGGGTACAGCTCTAGCTGGTAAGTACTAGCCAGCCCTCTCAGCCAGCAACTGCATGCAAACTTTCCTGAGAAGTTTTAAGTTCTATGAATGATGGGTGGGAACCACTTAAGTTGGTGAGAACACTCAATACTCAGAAAAATTTCTTACTCAAAGCACTACATAGATAAGTAAAGAATACTTTCTTTGTGTAAGGTGGGGGGAAGACTTAATTTGCCTAAAACAGAGACACTCAAGTATTTCAAAGATGTTTTGTAAAAAATATTTGTAAAAACTGTGTAGCAGAGAGACTGACAGCAGAGAGTAGAGGTAGATTTTTATGAAGACAAGCTCATACACTGTGTCCTGCATGAATTTTGCTTATTTACAGGGGAATTACACCGTGATACACTTTAATACACACCAAAGATAAAAAAGGCAGCTTGGTCCAGTGAGTTGCGTAGAGTACACTGGGGTACCCTCCTAACTCACCACTGGTGAGTAAACGACTACACTTTCCCATGTCTCTGCCATGAGCACCTCACTGCGGCTTAGTGTGAGTTTACACTGCAACCTAGTCCAGTGGGGAACCTAACCTCAATGGGTGCACCCATACATCCATAAAACCCTTCTTGGCACTGTTATGAAAAGAATGGCATTGCCATAGTAATGGCCATAGTAATAGTACTTGCATAACCATAATAAATAATGAGAAAATAAAGCAAATGGTAGCGCAAGGAACTAAAAAAGACTGTCTTCACAAGAAAACGTACTTTCACATGTACTCTTCTTTTTTTTAAAATACACTATCTTCCCCTATTTGACATGGAAGGAGTGTTTTTTAGGAAGTATTTGAAGACAGAAGGATCTCTTTATCTACAACCAAAATGCCTTCCTTTCTGAAGTAGAGTGTAGTAAGTGATTAACCAGCACTAGCAACACAACACAGCTCTTTAGGGCGGGAATTGAAGAACATAATCAGCAAATAATGCAAATTACTGCTAATCAAATAAATTAATTCATCTCCCATGATTAGTAAAGAATTCAGTTCCATCTGCAAAGTGCTGTCTGTAGCAAATTCAGCCCAAAAATATGCAGCTTGATCAGTAAAGTTTGTAAATAACTTTGCAGCTGAAGTATGTTGTTCAACTAGTGAAGATGTAGCTCAGTTGCCAAAGTACTTCAAAAAATCCACAGCTGAGATATGGAGGAGCTCAGCTAGAGAAACAGGTGCCCGGATCTGTGACAAATTAAACTAAATCAGGAGTGCATTCATCTTCTTAACAGTACATACAAAGAAGAATCATAAATAATATCTCAATTATTAAACTGTGCAACTCAGTTAGCAAAATATACAACTATATGACTGGGAAAGTGTACTGTTAAATTACTGAAGGCATCTCAGTCAAGACATGGAGGGAGCCTGGTCATTAACTTATCACCCTAGTGGCCATGGTATTAGGGAAGTTACTAGAGGGGGCTGCGGCTGGAGGACAACACACTTGCCAGGGAATAGTACTGAACTAGGAAAACGTGCAACTGCAATGGATTGTCCCTTCCATAGTTTCCTGCATTAGTAACAGCAAGCAGAGTCCTCTGCAGGATTGAGGTGTGTTCTCCAGAGATGCATCATGAGACTGTGGCTTATGATCTTTTAGGATAGCTCTTTTCTGTTTGGAGACAAGAGCTGGTATTAAAGTGTCATTTGTTGAGGTGTCTTCCAACTGCGCTACCTTGTAACGTGGTACATTATCTTTGGATGTGAGCTACACTAACTGCGGTTACGGCAGGGCTAGTTTCTGTTATTTTCCTGTCCTGAGTTAGAGGTGACACTACAGTGGTAGGCTGAGCTTTCATATTCAATAGTAGTGCTGCTCAAACTGGCCTACGTATTTTGCTGTCAGCAAAGGAATGAGTCAAACTGGAAATTAATGTGGCCAAAGAATAAGGCCCTCCCCTTCCAACCAAACTAGAGTCCTGCTCTTGTTTACTGCTCAGCAACATGAATAGCTTTGGGAAGTGGCAGTGGAGGGGCAGGAGTGTGTGACAGGGTTTGCTGGCGCTTCTTCTGCAAGAGATGCATGAGGCACTATGGCCTCCCCAAATTTTGAGGCCTTGAGAAGTCAAAGGTTGCATTCTGGGTTCTGTATAGACCTGCTCACAACAGCTACAATCTCAGTGGTGTTACAAGTCAACAAAGAAACTGGAACTAGGGCTATGTCTGCAGATTAATCAAATTGCAAGTATTTCCACAGTAACATTTGTTTGCAAGACTCTTGTAAGGACAAAGCCTTTACTGTTGTCTATTGAAATTTGAAGAGTTGAGAACAAGACACAGTCTTAAAATAGATTCCATATAGTTTTCACATTGATTTCCCTCATTTCAGCTTTGAATTCTACCAAAAAATAAAAAGCAACAGGATTGTAGAAAACTTTTTCTAAGCTGCAAGTTTGCTCACTGCGTTAGTATTTGAACTTTTATTTGATGTCACACTTTCAACAAGCTGTATCAAAAATGTTTTCAGTAATCGCTAAATATAGATGTTTAAACACACCTGAAAATACAATGTGCTAGAAGTCAACTAAAAGTTATAATAATATGCACATTACATCATGTGTAAATACTACTTGCTTTGATGTAAGTAACACCCAACTTCCTACAAGCTGAACAATGACGTTAGAACTCAGTTAAAATTATTTTTCTATGGGTTCCTTTACACAATCCACTCAGAGTCTGGAATTAAAGTGAAATTTTGCTCTCTGAGGTGCTCTTATTAAAAGTTCCATTCATATTTTGTTTCTTATTAATTTTCATACCAAATTGACTTTTTAGAAGTAAAAAATTAGCATGGCAAATATATCCTGAAGTATAGAAAGCAAGTGCTTCTTGCACAAACTCTAGTAATAAAGATTTTTAACAAATCAGTTGATGATTCAAAACCCTTCCTTTGTTGGCTCTTATTTGCTAAGAACACAAAAACCAGTAACTGGAAAACCTTCCTCTATCACAGAAGGTACTTTGGAGGTAAATCCCTTAATATTAAGATGGTCATGTGCATTGATCCATCACCACACTTTAATACCTCAATGAGCCAAGACACAGACAGTAAGAAGGACGGTACAAAATTCACAATTTTACAGAATGAATAGCTTTTTAAGAAAAAAGAAAGATCATCTCAATTTTAAAGGGAAGCACAGTCCACATCAGAAAATCATATGCCTCTGTTCTCTAATTTTTTAATTTCATGGGTTTAGCAATAACTAGGGACTAACAACATGCTATATCATAAGCAAGCACAGACTAAAAGTACACATTTTGTAAAGTTCTAACTCAAAACTAGTGGAATTTATTAATCTCATAACTTTGCAGGAAAACATATATTTCATACTTGATCAAATACATGTATTTCATAGCCCATTGGAGAGTGACAGTTATAAGCAATTTAATATTTAGATATCCCCCTTAATCCTGCATTGAATGACCAAATGACCACTGCCTTCATTGGGTCACAGAACAAAACAGGAACTTTCCCCTCCAGTTCAAAAAGCCAAAACCAACTGTACAAAATTAAATGAGTCTCAAACAATCCTTCGCCCACTAAAAAAAAAAGCATAAGAACTCCAAATTAATCCCAATTTTCTTTAAGAAAGCAGATCAAATCAATTTTAGCTATTGTGAAAAATCTACTTCATGAAAATTGTGACATTATCATTAATCATGCTTATTTTATGAGTTTGGTGGAACAAGACCCCTGGTACTCAAATAGTAAACCAGAAATAACAACAAAGACCTGTACACAAAGAGGTTACAATTTACCCAGAAAAAACCCAAAGAAATAGCTGTGGATTGATGGAAAGAGTGTCTTGTAGCCCAGATTCTGCAGTGAACTACATGTTCACTAATCAAAACTATTCTGTTACCTGAACTATGATATTTTCTACTAAAGGTATAATCAAAAGTTCAGTTTAATGAACCATTTTAACAAGCTTTGACAGAGGATGTTATACTGCAAAGGTTTTGTATCAGCATATGCAATATTATATAGAACAGGTATGCATTTACTAAGTAAACATATCAAACTGTTCATATAGTATTCACTATATGATGCAGAGCCTGCAAAAATAAAACGCAAGAGATCTAGGCACGGAAGGGAATCCATGTTATCATTTCTATTTACAAGTGCGCAGAACGGTTTGGCTTGAAACAGCTGGGATTGTCTATCTAATTGATTCAAATGTGCATTCAACTTGTTGTTTAGATCATTGAGTTGATTATGTAAATTAGCTTTCCATGGAAGATGATGAGTAAGTTTTTTTTCCCTTGGGTTCTAGTATGGTGTAATGATGATAAAAAAATTGTCACCAGGAAAATAGCAGTGGTGTTTAAGACAACCATTCGTCTCTGATGGCGAAACAGCAGCTATGTGAAAGCCTGTGTTCCCCATTTCCCAAATGAGCTATTAGATAGCTTGATTTACACAGAACAAGAGGAATTTTGAAGGTTTATAGGCCTATCCAGTGTTGTCATAAAAACCAAAAATGAAATGTTTTTGATACAGATAAAATTCTGTAGATCCTCAACTACAAATTAATTATTCATTATATAGATTTCTTATACCACCGTGAAAGGTATAGGAATCTGCCATGTTTTTGGGTCAGGGTGCAGCATGGGATCCTGATGGGGTATGAACTGGCTTTCACCTTCACTGATTGCAAGAGCAATTTATGGCCATAAATTGGGTTTAGAAATTGGAGATTAGTAACCTTGCAAGTGTCACAAAGAAGCTTTAGAAACATTTCAGATATCACTCAGAGATGTCAGCTTTCCTAAAAAATAATTTCACAATTAATTTACTAGCCTTCTAGAACTGAATCTCCTAAATTGGATATCACCAAGGGAAAATAAAGACCTACTTCCAAATGAATAGATTAGGAATTCTAGACAAAACTCTTTAACAGATATTACATTGCTAAGCATGTTTGGTGCTATTAGCCCTTGGACTGTGAACTTTTAGGTTTATAATCCTGTTGTTAGACTAATTACAAATAGATTCTAAACAGATTAACATGTGAAATCAGGAACATTCATTTAAAGATTAAAAGCAGGAAGGGAAATTAATATTGAAATGGGATTATTTTGATAGTCTCCATCTTTTTGATTTACAATAATTATAAAATAAAAGCATACCTGGTACATAATTACATAGTTGATATTTTTATTAGTCTGTACACTTCAATAACTGGAAGCCAAAATTTTTGCTGGAAAGCTGAGTAGTTCTTGATTTTTTGATTTATAATTGTTTCAAGTTGTTGGTTTCCAATTTAATTGTTTCAAGTTGTTGGTTTCCAATTTTAATTTCCTAACTTCAGGTGGGTTTTTTTTTAGTTACTTCAGTGCTCAAATAAAGTAACTTAAAACAATTACATATCATTTAAGGGATAGACATCAGTAACTAAATGAATTTTTTTAAGACTAGGAACTGGCACCATGTCAATTATGAATATTTGCATTTAAGTATTTTATAAATCAGAATATTAGACTTATTTAAATACGGTCTTATTGGTGTTCCTAGCAGATTGTACTTCTAGAAGTGTGTGTTGCAGTTAGCATAGCAAGCTGTATATACAGCAGTGACAGTGGAAATTAAAGAATGAACACAATAGTCTGGAGTTGTCTGGCCGAGTTTATTGCCATTGACTTCTTTGCTTTTTTGCATTTAGACCAGAAAAGAATTTAACACCCTGCTTTCAAATGATTCAACATTTTCATAACATTATTGTCACTGTTGAGTCCAAGTTTTCTGATTTTTTCTATGCATAATATCAGTGGGTAGGTAGTTTAAAATACTGTGGCTCAAAAATCAGGGCTATAATTTCTTTTATTAAGACAAAAAGCAGTTTTGCTAAGCAAAACACTTCATCCGTTTCTGAGGTAGACAACTTATTAACCAAAATTGCTTTCCTTTTAAATCAGAAGAGTTTTCCTCCTCTTTGAACTTATGCCTCCATCTTTTGGAGTGTTAAATGTCTTATCTTCCAAGCTGTCCTGGAAAAATCTCTGGTTTCAGGACAGTGAAGCAATGTGTCTATTATTTACAGTATAATAAAACTTATCCTTGGACTCTAAAGAGCTAAGATATTTGATTGAAGTTTATTTTATAATTCTTTAATATATGAAAAGAATCATTATAATAGAGATAGAAAAATATATTCACAAGCATGAATGCATACAGAATCTGTGATTTCCAGTAAGAGGCACCTGTGGCCAGATAAACACAGAGCCATTGAACATATTTTTCTGCCCAATAGCCCCCATGGTTTGGTTACCTGTGGGTATTCAGTGTATGTTTCTGTGACTGATTAATTTTTCATGTTCACCCTTCACGTAAGTCTTTAAACTTCATGCGTGCTTGGAGTCCTGTTTTTTATGGTATCTCTGATAGACAGAATTCAGTCTTTTGAGGAGTCTCTAAGGTAATTTCGGTTTGAAGCCATTACTATTCAACGGCGATAGTAACTTAGGAGGCCAGAGATCACTCACTGCAAGCTCCACTGCTACTGAACTCATGCCAGTCATGAGTACTACAGATGTTTATTCTATCAGCAGATGGAAACTTCATGGGTCATTTTTCCTCCGTCCCAAGGGTAAATGTCAGTTTGTTTGAGACTTGAAAACTTGCTTTCTTGTCACCAGGTCAAAACTCTGACCTAATCAGTAACAGCAACATTTTAGGTTAGACATTAGGGAATCTTCTGATACATTAGCTGCTGACTGAAGCATATGTCCGTGAAACCAGAGAAATATTCCTTCCCCCTTTGAGACTTAGGTTCCATCTTGCATGTTTGATATCAAGGCTGTGCAACGTGCAGTTATTTTTAGCAGATGTCATGTCATTTTTACCTTTGAGAACAGTTTTAATGGACCATGGATGAGCCATCAGAAAAAAAAAAAATTGACTCGAACATGAATTCTATGCTACATAAGGTACACCATGAACAACTCTGCACTAACATATTTTAAAATTTAGAATAAGGTACCCATTAAATATGCTCAATAGAAGCATAAGAGCATTCCTCCTTTACTTCATCAGTACAGCATTAAAATCAGAGAAGCACATTTCAGAGACAAGTTATTTTTTTCCTAATCTACAAAGACCAGGAACCTGATAGAAATCACAGCTCAGGGTTCAGAGGTCAAATGACTGGCCAGTTGACTGTAACTAAGCAAATGAAGCCACGGCTCAAAAATCTTCCCTTATTGAATATGCTACCAGAATTCATTGGAAATTGTGGGTGTAGTGCTACTTGTCACATACACTGATATGTCTCTGAGCGTGTCATGTAGCGCATAAAAAGAAGGAAATGGATAAAGAGAGGCTTAAGGCCCACTTCCTCTGCTTTTCAGACTGCTCTGAAATTGAAAATACTAAAATTACCACACCATTAACATGCCTTCAGTCTATTTGGAGCAGCCAGTTGTTTGAAATGAAAAGACATGTTCTTCTATATGCTCATAACAGCCCATAGTTTCTCTCCAAAGATGCCGAGGTTTCGAAAAAATAAATTAATTAAAACTATTTTTTTTTCTAAAGCTACTTACAACAATACCTCTCATAACTGATAGCTTTATTTTATGCACATATGTGTCCTTCTGATCTGAAAGGGCAATGAAATTAAATTTAATCATGTCTTACTTCATTTGAGTCTATAAAATGACAAACGCTTAGAACAACTATGTAAAAAACAAAGCTAGCCCTGCACTCTTCTGCCAGCTTGCAAGTTCCAGTTTTGATTGTTGCTGCCATAACTCCATTTTACTAGGGCACAATAACATTAAAATTGGTAAGAGTTATAATCCCGGAAGTACTGGCCTGTGCAAACAAGAACCTTTGGAATGGAATCAAAGTTGATTCCACGTTTTCACCCTCTGACAGAAAAGCTGTATTTACAGTTACGTTACTGTGCTGCATATTTGCTGCCTGATCCCAGGGCCTGAATAACAGCAAGGTTTTATTCAATACAGTCACCTGGATTTGGTAGGCATGTTAGCTTTTGAAAGCTATGCACCACTGCCTATTTCTAGAGGCATTTTATTATCATCCCTGCCACTTGCCTGCTGTTGGATCTTGGAAAAGTTACTCCTCCTCTCTACACTTCATTTTCCCCATTTCTGAAAATGGAATGTCATCGCTAATCAGTACAGCACTTTGGGATCCTGCAGTTCATTGGCCAGGGGTGAAACAGGATTGTCATTATTACTATAAAGCCATATATATATTACTGCGTGCCCGGTGCTTTACGCAGTTGTCCAAATAATCTAGGTTTTGTGATTACAAGCACTGTAACTTCCTGAAATACAACTGAGAAATAAACTTGACCCCAGTCTTAAACCCTTAACGTCCTACTAATTAAAAAGGCAGTACTTGTATTAACTGTTCCTTAGGAGGAAAGGTTTATAGGACTAGGCTTTTATTGTAAGGAATAAAATGCTGAAAATGTGTTTTTAATTCTTCATGCAGTTCATGACTCTACTTATAAAATACATACAGATATATATGTATATAGATAAAAAATAACATTTCTGAGAACCAACTATACAGTTGTCTATAGGCTGGTTCAACTCTGCATGTTCAATCCCAGGTATACGTTCATCTCACCTAGAAATTGCAACAAATGTACACAGCTGGGGTGCTAACAATCTGAATATTACTGTATTGCAAAGTATTCCTTAAGAAATATTTTAGGACAGTTATTGTATATGCTCTGACTTTAACTCTGTCCTGTGTTTAACAACGGACGACCGTTTCACTTTCAAATATGTGAAGTCTAATCCTTTGCCTTTAGAGAACCCAACTCATTACAATTTTTTTGAAAAAGTTTCTTATTTTCTGAGAATTTTCCTTACAATCTTTGTTTTCAAAACTCTGGCTTACAGGGCCATATTCTTATCTTTTTTGTCTTAACATTGTCCTTGAAAAAATTTGATTCCATTTTACTTCAGAGTCCATAAAAATTATAACTGCTGATGTTCCAGTCTGAAGACAAAGGTACCAGCAATCCTCAGAAGAAGATACATTTCAGAGGGCACTCGAGATTACAGATCTATCAGAACTGACATCAAAGGCATGGTAAGTGCTACTATCTGGAATCTAACTCAGATCCGGTAGAACACAATGGAACAGATCAACAAAGGGAGATGCCTGGATTTTTTTTTCATTTGTTGAATCTCAGTGCGTAAATGGAGTTCTAGTTCTTACATATTTCTGCTCAAACTATGGAAAAGCTAATTAGGGAATTTCCAGAAGTATTATTTTTTAGTTTTAACATTTAAAGAATCCCTTGTGTTAATATACTCCCTACATTACCCATTTTATAATTGAGAGTGTATTTATTACAGTTTCTACAATTCTACCAAATAAGCTTCTTTACAGTTTTGTCTCAGGAACCCTTATCCAAAGTCTATAAAGATCACATAAAATAATCAGAAAGGTATTCGAGGGCTTTGCTGGCCCGTGGAGTAAATTATCAAAATAAACACTGGAGCAGAGTAAAAACATGGACTATTGTATAAGTTACTTTAAGAATTATATTAAAAAGCAAAAAGAAAGACAAAACCGACTTAAAAGGTGAAGAAATTGCACTGGACTTTTTGAGTAGATGCAAGACATTCTAAGCAATCTGTTTGTTAGAAGGAAAGACATCACCAGTCACAATATCCAGGATCTAGATGCTGAGATATCCTTCTTCAGGACTAATCATTTCTAATCACTGGGAAATCACATGAAAGGAAAATTAAATATTAGGTGGTCACCCTGACTTCTGAATGACTTAATCCTCCTCCTTATAATGAAGCAGCAGCTCAGAAAAACAGCAATAGAGAAACCACAAAGACCAGATGATGATTCTTCATTCCAGCACTATACTGGATATTACATACAACAAAGGTTCATCAGTAAGGAGCAGTCTCCAGCCTAGAGAGAAAATGAGCCTGCGAAATTGTGAATATTATAAAGATTCTCTCTGGGGTCTAGCAGGTGTTGATATCCACTGTCATAAATGTACTTGAAGTAATGAGAATATAAAGACAGTGTATACACAAGCAGTAAAGTATAGTAGTCAAAACCAAAGGGAATTTATTGACCTTTAAACAAAAGAAAAAAGAATTTAAAAGGAAAAGAGTAAAACTTCTTTCAATCGGTGCTTTCCTACTGGAATCAAATCACATATGAATGAGAGCTGATAGTATTCATTATAAATCAGAGCTAGAAATTTTAGAAAAGCAGTAAAGAAAGCAAAAAGACATGGAAAGAAGTCTACGGCTAGCAGAATCAGTGAGTATAAGACATGTTTTTTACATATATCAGGAACAAAACAGTTCTAGCAATAACTCTGATCTACAACTAAAAGCAAATAATAGAAATAGTAAAAATGAAGAAGGGTACTTATCTGTGTCACAGGACAAAAATGAAGTATTTTCCATTCAGTAAAAATGATAGAGCATGTTTAAAAATTGTACTAAAATTTGTCATTTTAACAGCAGATCCATTTCTAATTTAAAGGAAAAAAAAATCTCCAAACTACAAATAATTTAAAATTGGTCTGCAAAGGACAGCTCTGAAGTGATAATGGCTGGAACAGCTCTTTGAATAATGGACAATTGTCCTAGATGATTATGTATCTCTGCCATTGGAAATCTGAACACCAAAATGCGAGGTCTTCCTCCAAATACATGCTGTAGTTGCTAGGAGAATTCAGTTATTGAAGTCCTATTTGTATTATACAGAAACTGAGAACAGATAATTAATTTGCCTCTTCTTGCTTTATAAAATGAATTACTCTGAGGGGAACATTCATAACATTTTGTAGCAGAACCAGAAGCCCAAGCTATGAATCAAACCTCCATGTGAAAGAAATCTTAGGCTATCATGTTCAAATACCTGATAATAGCTGGGCAACACATGTGCCAACGATCACTTTTAGGCAATCTGAGTTCAAACTCTTGGTATGGCAGAACTTTATTTTTAGGACTACCTTGATGACAAAGAATTCTGAATGTCAAAAATGTAATAGCTGTTCACGGTGAAAAACGAAACGTGCCTTTTCTCCTTCTCTGAGATTTGCTTTTAGAAGTTATGAGGAGTCATGAGTCTACCTTAGAAACTGATCCACCCTGATATGATTAAAATGACTTGCAGGAAATAGCACAGTGATACAACAGCAAAACAAAACCGATGATGAATGATAACACCCCTAGGAGAACACTGCTAGTGCAAAGAGGAGAAGCAGGTGATTTACAGTATTTCAGTAGCTCATTTACTTTGATTGGAATATCAGTTCATCGGTGTGGCAAAAGGAAATTTGCTTCTCAAAAGAGTCGAGAGAAAACATTCCTTCTTTCTTTTAAATTAAAGATGTTTAGAAATTCAAGGCAATACAAATACTGTGAAATAAACGTACTCTCCAGTACTAGAACAAAGAAGATACCACTTTTCCTTATCGTGTTATTACCACCCCACCCCCCAATTGCTATGTCAACATGTTAAGTAGGAAACCAGTGCATAGATACCAGAAACTGTCAAATTAGATAGCGACTGTGTGTTTACCCATGGTCTATGAACAAAAACCCCTGTATGTTCATGGTTAAGTAGAGATTAAAAATGAAAGGGCCCCACTGAATAAGAAATCTCAGCACTCCCCTAAAATAGCTCCCAGACTGCAGAGGTGAAAAGGAAAGATTAGGTGATTGGTAAAACTTGTAAATTATTTATTTTGAATTGAACTGACATTCCCACCATGCAGTAGGCAAAATTCACTCAAGTTTTATCAGAGCAATTCCTACTGGATTCATGAGTTAAATGTTTATTTCTTGCCTCCAAGTTGAATTTGGCTTGTTATCTCCTTTTTCTCACCAAGCTATAATCAGCTTGTGTCTCAAACTAAATGTCTGAACTATTTGTGAATGGGATTTACTTTTCTTGGTTTTTTGGCTGTTCACACTCCTGCCATCTCTTACTTTTTCCACTTATTTATTAGAAACAGTATTTACAAGTGTGAAGGAAACAGGTATATAGCAACATTGATGGGAAGTCTTTATACATATAAGAAATTAATCAGATGAAAAATATTAAGGCTTTTCTTAAACATTTACTCTTTCTTACATTAATTAATTATTGGTGCAAGATCTGCAGCCTGAAGAGGACTACTGATTTCCAGTTTTAAAAAGTGGATGACCATATTTCATGTATCTACTAAAATCAATGTGTTAAGTTTACTGCTTTCACAGTCCTGTGAAGGATTTTAATTTCCAAATTATTAAGAAAAAGTCACTCTACACTAAAATAAAAAGATTTATGGGATATGCAAAATCATTAAGCTTTTCCTTTTCTATAATGCTTACTGAATTTATCAATATTCTTAGTGCACAGCCCTGGTAAACTAACTGAACAATTGCCAGCAGGAGTCTGAAGTCAGATGGAGATGAAAGCTTAAAATGTAAGTGTGTGTGTAAGAATACAGAACTACAAAAAAGGCTTCTAACACTAAAAGATGAAACAGATCACTTTAGGTAGAAATCATATGGCTACTTTTTTTTTTTTTTTCTTATTTCTCAGATGACACATTTGCAGGATCAGAGTTTTACTGAACTCTTAGTAGTAGGCATATGGACACTGTGCTTCCTAAGGTTACCTCTGCTTAGCAAAGTGCTGCAAGTTTTCACAGCCGCTAAAATATTCTTCCTTTCAGATAGCTGGATAGATGTTCCCCTCCTATAAACGCTACTCGGAGACTCCACCTGCAAATCAGTTAATTATCAAAGATCTGTAAGGGGTCAGAAAAGACCCTGTAACTCTGTATGGGCTCAAGAAACATACATCTCAAACTTTCAGAAGCTTTACTGACTCCCATCCCAGAAATCTCTTTTTCTTGGAGGCTTATAGTATATAATATTGGGGGGCACATGGAGATGGGCTTGGGATGGCAAAAAAATGAGGGTGAATGAGACACTTTGGTGTCTTAGGAAGTGTGAAGTAGTAGTCTGTTAGCTACTGATAGAAGTTCAGATGAGAAAGAGAGGTGTTATCAAAGTTACTGTTAGTAATGTTACTATGTCAGATCCTGGGAGAGGCTGAGCATCTGCTGGTCATCCCCAGGTACCAAAGAGACTGTTTCTCTGTTTATAATCAAAGGTGTAACAAAATTCATATGCTCTCCCAAAGGATCATGATTTCTTTCTTACTTAAATAGTATTTGTAAAATTCACTGAAAATCTCAGAAGATGCTGTAACAGCAAAAAGTATTACAGCACCAACTCACATTCTTGCTTGAAAACAAGGTTCTACAGCATTCATGTTCCAGCTATTTATGCATCTCAGCACTTTCTCTGTGCTGTTATTTACACTTTATCTGCCAAAGTAGGCAGATTTCTTCACCTATAAGAGAAGGTGTTTTGGGATTGTTGTTTTTTGATTTTGGCGACAGATTGTAGGAGTTCTGAGAATAATCCAGATCTCACTATTTTGGTATTTATAATTTTTTTGTGTCCAGAAGGAAAGAAAAAGTTTCTTGGTTATCTTTTGCTTTAGTCAAAAGCTAAAAGCATTCCTGCATCACAGTGACTCTAAAAAAAAAACCAACAAACCTCAGTTGTGAGTCACAGCTTAACTGGCACTTTATTTTACTTATTCTTATTTTATCCATCTTTGCAGACGGTTGCCTGAATCTAAACTAAGTAATGTGATAATACCACAACATGTCACTAGGATCCAATGCAAGTCACCTCAACCTCAAAATAAATTGCTTGTCATGAGAAAGGGACATGGCATATGCTAAAAGGATGATGTATACAATGCTATTTTAAGATGTGGTGTTTTGCACAGGGTAGCATAAGAAATTCCATAAAAGAGGTTACAGACACATCCCTACAATAGGAATCACAGCACAGTATTGAGGTGGTATATGAATTTTAGCGGATCAGGTGCAGTTTGTAATCCATGCAGCATCTGGCTATATTCTACCCCAACAGTAGAGAGAAAACAAGTAAACATTGTCTTTGGGGGAGAAATGTGACAACAGTGTATACACATAAACATCTCCTTAGATGCAGAGAGCATTTAATTGTGAGCTTGTCATTTTGAACTCTTTACATGTTACAACAGGTTATTCCTTCCCAGCATGCATTTTTTCTTAAGTTCTCATCAAGGCAAGGGAAAATTCCTCTTTTGCTGCATATCAGTGAGATATGAATTCTATTCAGCATCACACGTTTTTAAGCAACTGTGGTGCTATAATAAGGCACTAACATAGCAGCATATTCTGCATACCAATGGCTACATTTCTTATGCAGGCTCACTTCTGCCCAGTGGAACTGAGACTTCTTCAAAAAAAGCAATGCGAATTATTGCATTTGCTGTTGGGTCATATAACAGAACTTCACAGAAATGAATAAGGAAAACAAAGCTCTTTTCCTCAGCCTTCACAAAACTATCAGCATGCTACCTGAATTTTATTTCAAGCACTGCAGACACACAGGTCACTGCAGCTTGCCAGAAGAGGATACAGGATGGAGGACATTGGATCTTTTTTCTGACAGATTCCTTAGCTGAATGTGCCCTTCTCATCCTGTATTTAAATAGAGGAGAATATTCTTAGGTCAAGAAAGGAATAAACCCTTGTTTTCACTCAGTTGAATACTGACAGAGTTGGAATAGCTGACTTGCTGCTTTGGTTGCTTGCTTTGACATTCACTCATCCTAATAACCTGTCTGTACAACAGCATAACTTTCCGTTCACTTCAGACAGATTTAAAAACTAACACAAGGCAAACGTGATGATGTCTGTACGAACAACTTAATCTGTCAAGGTGGAACTCTAGCTCAGTTCCCCAAGGTCACGTCCCATAAAACCAGTTAAGCTCAGTTGTGAAGTAATGCCATCGAGTCAATGCAACTAGTCAGGCACCTGAGACAAAGCCCACGCTTCTGTGCTCTGCTGTATGCCTCACACATGCCAGCATAGGGACTAGCATGGATGTCTCCTCTTTGTAGACATCTGGCTAATGGAAAACAAATCTAGCCTTTCTTTTCCCATTTAAAGACAAACGCTTCCTGTTAAAGGAACAACGAAGTTACTGGGACTGGAGGGTTCTTATTTGCAGAAGGGGGGTGGGGTGGAGGCTGTCATCTCTCCTAGCTTCAAATCCCTTCTTCAGATTCAAGGTCTGGATGCTGGACAATGCAGAGGACAGCATAACCTTTATGCTTTGAAAGATAACTTAGTTTCACACCTGCAAAATGGAATATTAATAGGCAAGATGCTTCTTGCAATGGCATCCCTTTATGACCAATGACTGGCACTCCTAAATGTGTCTATAAGAAAAAATAATAAGGAGCCTTGAGACTGTCATAAGATATATTTTCCCAGTAAGGTAACCATTTATATCTGAAAAAGCCTTTGCATTAAATGTGGCAAAATGATCTTTTGAGTTCAACCAAACCCACATTTTTTCAATGGCAGTCTCGTTTATGGAAATAGCAGCCCAGCGCTACATTTGCAGGGTGGGAGGTTAAATGTAACCGACTCGGTTCAGCTCAGATACAAGAATGTTGTTTACAAGCAGAATCAACAAAGCCATCCTAATAAGACTCTAGGGTGTAAATTAGAGATAAGAAGAAAAATCTCCCAATTAAAATTTTCCTAAAGGTTGGGGCTTAAAGCCATTATGCATTGTGGTCAGATCTGGATGCAAAAACAAAACAAAACCTCCAAACCCTCTTAGTTGTGATGAGGCTAAGACAGAACAACAGAGGGAGTACATTCAGAGCCAGACAGACTATAGGCAATCTGTTCTAATAATAGGTACGTGTCTAGACTTAAGGCCAAGTTCTGAGAAACTACTATTGTTGAAATCAGTGAGAACTCTGCTGAGGAAAAAGGAAAAAAGTGAGCAAGGTACTTTAGCACTTGGTCATAATATATTAAACACTCCACACACAGCAAAAATGCACAAAAAGACATCAAATGAATCCCCTTTCAAGGAAAAAATAGCTATTTCTGATTGACTTTTTTAGTATGTACCAAGTGATGTGGATTTGGGTCTTACTTGTTCATGTACAAATTTTTGTTTGACAACATGCAAGGTTTATGCAATGAGTAAAGAAAAAAAGTCAGTCTATCTAATTAGAGATGACAGTTTTACTCTTGGAAAATTCTGACTGTCATCTACAGAGTCTGGGCTGGATTTAAGAGTTCTGGATTTCTTGCCTGACTCATTGACAGGAGTACAAGTACAGGACCTGCTCCTGTGAGGACCGATTGCCCACCAAAATTATGTTTAGCTGTGGCCCTACTGGACCTACTTCTTATATAGAATAACTGTTTGTCTAGTAGCACATAATGAAAAACGGGGAATGACTTTCTGTTTTTCATGTATTTCCTATTCTGAACATGCCATAGATAAAGTGCCTAAGGGAGAGCTGAACAAATGCAAAAATTCTCAATTTCTAGACCTCCTCAATTTTCAGGCTTTTGTACAGCTCAAGTCTTTTTGGGAGGGGGAAGTTGACAGCTAAGCCTTGCTAGAACGTGGGAATAGGATGTACAGCTGTACAGAAGTTCAGATCATACCATGGGAATGTGAGTCTACTCTAACTCCATCTGCAGGGGACTAAAATGAAGCTGATGAAAGTGTCCAGGTACATTAATATTAGCCCACCTATTCTTTTGCTCACTTAAAAGATATCATGCCCTTCACTTTAAAATTTCCCTCAGTTCTTGTATCTTCCACATCTTTCTCATTAATTTCATCTAGCACCTAAGTCAAGAAGAAGTAGTAAGACTTTCAGGTTCTTTGAACTGCACTAAGAACATATACTCCAATTTCTACAAAAGCCTTCTGAGAAGTTCAGGAATTATCAGATTTTTTCATTAAATTGATTACTGTGGAAGAATAACGCCTTAATTTTTAACTTGCTGTGGCCATGTCTATATGAACAGCTTAACTTGCTATCAAACTCTCAAATGTACCTTAACATGCCTAAAGTCCTCTAGCTCACTGAAAACTAAGCAGCCAGACTCGAGCTTTGTCCTTTCAGAAATATAAAACCAGTGCTCTAGACCAAAATGCTGGCATTTCCCCTCATGCCAACTGGGCATAAAAGTAATCAGGAGTCAAATCCTAACAGAAGCATCTTCTATTCTTGTTGTACTCACATGAACATCAGTAGTGTAAGCCAAAGTTTTATTAATAACTATCCTACTATCATCCCACCCCTTACCAAGCATTTACAACTTCCTAAAGTGAGTCAAGTTTCTAACTTCTTCAAACTTCCCAGTTTTCCTGATCTTTGCTGCTTCCTTTTAGTCTGCCTTTCACTTTACAGGTATGCAAGCAACCGTTTTTCCATATACGTTCCTTTAAAAGCAAAAACTAAAATTTCAGAAGTTATCTCCTCATAAAACTCTGCTTTCCCAGTTGACAAATAGCTCATTGTTCATTCTTATTAAACCAGCATGTAAATCTATAAAAGGTGACCAGGGAAACTGGATGCTTGCTGCTTCATAAATCTGCTCAAGTGCCTGCTGGAGGCATGGCATGCTCTCTTGACATCGTTATGCTCCTAATGATTACCATGAATGCAATAAAAAAAGCATTAAGAAATAGGAAAAAAATAATGCATTTTATGTTAATTTTGTCAAAAAATCCTCAGGACTTATTTTATGGTATTGTCAGGAAAGCTAAGGGAGAGAAATAGCCTGGAAATATGATTATTAATGAAGATGATGTTGCTTGGTTTGGCTCCCTGTAAGTTACAGGCAAAATTCTTATTCCCTTGCTGCTTTTTATTCCACTCCCCCTTTTTCCCTTCCTGTCAGTCAGCATCTTTGTTTTGCTACAAATAAAAGTAAACAAAGATCCTCAGTGTCTACTGAAAGATTTCAACTGATTTCAGCATGCCTTGGAGAAAGTTGTAAACTTTGCCAACAGTTTGTCTACTGCCTGCCTTCATAACTTTATGCTTTCCAGGCCTGACTGAGATTGCACTGCAATGCAGGGATCCATTTCATTATGCTTTCTCTCCTTCAGTAGTTTTGGAGAAGACTAAATGATGAACAAAGTCTGGGCAATCCCTCAGCTACGCAGACACTTGGCACCGCAATGTATCAGTCAAAACATGGCACTGTATCTCGCAAAAGCAGTCACTTCCACATACTGTTTTTCTGAAAACTAGGCTTTTCTTTACATACACAGGCTTGGAATATTTCAGAGGTCCAGTTGCAGAACACACAGGGGTAACCGAAGTACAAGCTGGCCAGGATACCGGGAGTCCCAGGTGTCTCAGCAAGCCTTCCCAGGATAAACACAGCATTACTAAAGACTGCAGTGTTCTGGCATCTATCTTTTTTATTGGTTATTGAGTTAGGTAGGCTAAAGGTATCTTGGGTATCCTGGCAACTACATCGTTTCTCTGTTGGCTCCCCTTCCCCTTACATACTTCAAGTCCCAGTTATGGTTTCCCTGACTAAAAATCATTAGTTTTCTCTGAGGTTCACTGAATGGCTTTGCTTAAACAGTTATGAAGTAAAAGCACATCTTCAGAGAAGAAAATCTAGGTGGCGATTTTTTTCTTCAGAAGATATCTGAGACGAGCAGATTTGTAAAAAAAATAAAGTATTGTAAAAGGAAATGTAGCAATTATAATTGATACATAAACAAGAATAACCCTTCAAAACAGAAATCCTTTATTACAATTCTGAAGTGGTATTAGGCAAAGCTTATTTGTACCGTGTCAAGGTCTTCAATGTCAGCTAATTTGAATAATTTAGTAAAACAGTAATGTTATATAAAATTGATTCACATTGTGACTTAGCCGGTCTGTAAATATGCATGCAAACTTTAGAAGTATGGGACCTAGTCATATCCCACTAATATAAAGCTGTAGTTATTAAAACAAATCTGACATAAACCACATTATACAGAACAAATTTTAAGGTTCTTATTTTGCTATTCTTCTAAATCTGAAATATATATATTTTAAATTATAATTTAAAGCCTTGATAAAATGGTCCAGATTCCATTTGTTTGGCAATGAATTAATATGAAAGCAGAAAGGTTGTGTGTTTCCAAATTTACATTCTAAACAGCACTAGACTTTAGACTGAAGAGGGCCATTTGACTAACTAATTTTTAAATACTGTATTAGTAAATTTATTATATTTTTTAAAAAGTTAATGTTTAAAAATATACAACTTTTTTGTAATAGTAGTACTGTACTCTATTATGGCTGCCATTAAAGCTTCAAATACTGGCAAAGCACCCCACAGGAAAACAAATGCCTAAGATAAAAGACCATGAGCTTCTCCCATCTGCCTTGTTATCTTTAATTGTAATTCATATGTTATTCCTAAAACATACCCATACCTATGTGTTTAAAAGACCCAAATTAAGCTTTTTGATGAATCTAGCCAGAATATTTTGATTCTGCATCATACATGTTACTCTGTTGTAATATATATATGAAAACATGCACATAAAAAGCTGTTGACACCCACAAAAATGGTGAAGGTGGAACAAAAGTGTGCATCAGTGCTAAAAATTACAAATTACTGCTGACTGCTGTTAAACAAACAGTACTGTTTACTGTTCGATAAACAGTAAATTATAAAGGCCGTAGAAGGCCGAGATAAGTATAAAAAAGAAATGCAACTATGAAAACGCTAGTACAAATTTAGCATCTTTAAGAGCTCACTTGAAAGCAAATTTAGATCCTAGTAGGGCAGTTACAAACTCAGCAGCAAGATATAGCAGAACCACCACCTGAAACACTGAAGAAACCTTTAATATTCGAAGAAAACAGATGAAGAAATACAGTGAAGGGAATAATTGCTTCCAGTATCTTTGGCATACAGAGACTTACTTTCATGTTTAGCATATGGCCTCCACACAAATCCAACGGATTTCAAATCAAGCACTGGGGCCTGAGAGTCAACCCCAACCCTACTCGGATGAAAGTAAATGGTTCTGCTGAATGAATTGGAGGAATATGGTCTAGAGCAAACGGGTGGAAATTGCCTGCAAGAGGATAGGCTGCACTTGATATTGTCAATTTGCTTATACCATAGCTTCCAAACACAAAACACCTAAAGCTTGCATTCATCTGACAGAAAGGTATGCTTCACAGAAGTGGCATCAGAATACAAATAAATTGGATACCACTTAAAGACTTGAAAGCCATTGAAAAGCAGTGAGATGAAAGGCAAATGCCACTGAAAGTGACAGCAATATTTTCTTCCAGAGCACAGAAAATGTAAAAGAAGAGAGAACTATTTAATAGCATAAAGAGAAAAGTTGCTGTGTTTCAGTAATCGAGTACCATACCTCTTCACGGAATTCAAGTAAATACTTCAAAATGGGGCACATTAAACAGCACTGCAGTCGAAAATCCCTCTCTATTGTTTTCTTGATATAATGTGCAATATACAAACATAAGAGAGGAACCAACTAGGGATTGTGGTGTAGGCAGCTTGTCTTCACCTGTGATTACCATTTTGCCATAAAGTACTGAGAGATTAATATTTGAGTTGAAACTACATTGTAAAATATTTCATTTTGCATAACTGTACTTTGTCTAATGTTTCCAAATGTCTCTTTTAATGAAACATTATTCCATGATACATTGCTATATTAAAATGTCTCATGACATTAGTTTTACATCAAAGTTTAGAATGCTGGCATTCCCCACATAATACTCAGCCTGCTGAACATTTTTACATAAATGCACACTTTTTAACCAATCAGGCATGTCTTGTTCATTTTTCAAAATATTATGGCATATTACATCTCAAAATAAAAGCTTAGACACTTGCTTTTCAGACAGATGAGTTTCCAATTGCTAGCAGAAATAATATGACTGCTAAAACAGAATGAATCTCAAATTTACGATTTTGGGGAGATCATTCAATTGCTTTTTACAAAACACATGAAAGCAGGTGACAGTCTTATGTGTCTTTTGAAATAATTTAAAATGTTTTTTTCAGAACACTTTTATGTGCTTCATCTGCTGCATCAGGACTGCTAATAACAGACTGTCCTTTCTCACTGCAGTGCAATGGGATGAGCACAGGGGAGAATTATGTTTGCGACTATGTAAGAAGTCAAACAATGCAATGGTTGGGAGCAGAGGGAAAACAAAGTATGTGGATCAAAAAATATATCAGGGATTTTATCGCAGGTTAACCCGGCCTGCTGATTGTTCTGTGTGCGTAGATCTGTACAGGTGGAAAAGGACTGACACTGAAGGCATACTGATATGATAAGAAAGTGCCTGGTTACACTGAAAGTGTGTTTAGAATGATGACGGATAATTGTTGGAATGTACATACACTGGAAAGCATAAAAAAAGAGAAGTATTTCATGATTAGTTTTCACCTTACTCCTCTAATTGCAACTGTAACTTTAAACAGAGAACAGATTTCAAGCAGTACATGAATCAAAAAAAAGTTCAGAAAACAAATGTTCCACCTCTTATAGTATAAACCACAAGTCACTTCCCATCGGACGATAGTAATAAAAATTTTGATACAAAGCATAAATACTACAAGACTATCATGCCCTGGAGGGAAAAGGAAGGAAGCATCAACTACCCTGCTAACATCTTCAGTTCCTGCAGCGGAAGGGAAGTAATAGAATTTGTTAAATGAGCATTTCCAAAGCACAGTGCCTCCCTCTGCTGCTTCAGAGAAAGACATATTCCCTTCCTCAAATTTGGCAATAGTTTAATGCTGAGCATGTGAGTACCTATCAGGTGGGCACATTCAGAGAAACCTCAATACCACAAGATGACTCGCAAATGCCACCCAACAACATTTTCGTTCCAGCTGTGGCCAATCTCCAAAACTGTCTGTGTTCAGATATGTATAAATTATTTCAGTAATGCACTTTAAACCCTGACCAAATCATGCCAAAAGTGTGTGCGTGCATATGTATATATTATATACACACAAAAATACATCCATTCCCCCCTTCCCTCTCTTTCTTTGACATAAAACATTCACATATTCTGCTGACCTCTGACTCCAGTTTGTCACTGCTTTGACCAACCTATATCTGAAAGTTATTCTCTAGACCAAGCACAAAACTTTTGAAGAGTTTAATTAAGAATACCCCCAGAATTAGCTGAAATTCTGTGGAGACAATGGAGTCTGCTGTAATTTTTTTCTTTTTCCTCTTGTTAGATATTATTGGTATATATAGACATAAAGACAGTCTTAAAAGTATTTATTAGGTTACTGAAGTGAAAGGCTGTCTCTGGAGATGTTTTATAGGCCTACAAAGCTGCATGATGGGAGGCTCAGTTCTTTGTAGCTGGTGGCAGTTGAACACTAGAACTATACAGAGCTTTCAGTGTGACCCATATGTGCAGGTAAAGCCTGCACTGGGTTAGGGCTGACTGAATTTGCAAATAGGCTCTGCTTTGCTAGAACAGATTTTATAACTACAAAACCGCAGGTGAAACTGGTGATGTTGGGGGGAATTGTTTCTTATATTGTAGGTACCCATAAATATTATGAGCCTGAGGTACTGCCAGCAGAGACAGATGAGTCATCCAATACATTTCCAATAAATATGTTTGAACTTTTAAGTGATTTTACTCCAACCATGCTTTTACCTCTTTTGAGTTTACTTCTGTGAACATTTGGAGCAATGAAATTTTGCTGGCACAAGTTTAAAAGCATATGCATGATATTCATGGTAACTACTCCTGCTGGACCACAGAATATTTAGGATTGAAAGGGCCCACACTAATAACTACATCTTCCGATACAAGAGTTGCTGTTCCATTATGTTGGTTGGAATAAAAAGGGTCCATCTCAAATAATAGTTTTCTCATTGCTGACAGGTGCAACTCTGCTGTTTCTGCTTCTTCCTTTGCCTTTATCTCCAACTACTAATGACAACAGCCAAGGCTTCAGGGCTTCCTCCTGCATGCTCATTGCCTAAAACTCCATTAAAACAAGAAGAGTGAATTAAAATATACACTTCTCTTGGCATTGATGCTCCATGGTTCAATCTTGTCAACATGTGCTTGGATGTTTAGCTCTTTTGACATATTCTTGTTCATAAAAGGAAGCAGAGCTAAACAGCATATATCTGTAGACTCAGTATTAATGGTCCATTTTACTGGCTTTCCTTATGAATGGGAGCAGAGAGATCATTAATATAAAGACACAATCCTGAGATAAAGACATTTTCATGTTCTCATTAAGGTGTATCATATGCAACAGGAAAGTATTAAATATCTGTATATTATAGGTGTAGCTCAATACCAGCTGAACATGCTATTAGGCAGTAAACATAAGGACACTATAGCTGTTTTCCCCTTTGGACTTGCCTTACTACCAAACCACCAATGAGAAATGCTTCATTTCATCTATTCTTAAATAAGAAAAAAACAAACACAGACAATTCAAAGTATGACTGCCTTGAGAAGCTGTGAAAGTCCAATTAGGCCTAGATGTCATTTCAGATTTGATGACTAACCACACAGAAACGTAATGCAAAAGAAAACATTATTAAATGTATCCTTGTCTTAACGTACTGGTAGAACATAGGGAATGGCTCAATTAAGTACCTGTGCTACAGAATGCATATTAACTGCTTCTAAAATTACACTGAGTCCCTCTTTGTGAAATTAATCTCTCCAACTATAAAATGAGACCTTTACTTCTTTCTGCACTCTTATTAATTGCATGGTACTTCACCAGCTCTTGTTGAACCAAAGCTGGAGAATTAGGCCACAGAAAGGTCACTTTCTTTCCTTTCTGCTTGCATGCTAATTAATGAGATCTAAATAGCAGCTGGTGTCTAGAAACAGAGTGGATTAAGTTGTATGCAAGGAACTTTCCAAGCTATGGAAATACAAGCAGGGCAAGACTGTGGTCTAGGCTGTGACTACAACACATTAAGCTTGACATCCTGTTTTATGAGCCACCTTCACAAGTGCCAGTAGGTGGTCATTATTTATAACCATCCAAAAATTCTGTAAGTTTATTTATGACCATTCAAAAATTCTCTGTGTTAATTACCACACAGAGAAAAAACATCCCCCTGGCCCCTGCCCCGCTCATGGTAAAGCTATAAAAAAGGAATGTTTCTCCAGCTCAGTACAGACAGCAGGAATGCAGACCTACACTTCACTGTCCCTACACCAAGTAATTTGTAGGGGAAAAAGCCTTATGTACTGTCACAGTAGGCTCCTCCTGTGAGGGACTATCCTCTACTCTCTAAATGAGGCTTTTACTACTCCAGTAGAGATTTCATCTTCCAGCTCCGTCTAGAACATCATTAAGTGGGTTGTCTAAATAAAAACATCACATTACAGTCTTTAGCTAGCCATTATAGATTATTTCCCTGCAAATTTAGATCTGTGTTATCAATCCTTTGTTTTATCCTGTCCACTGTTTTCCTGATATGGGTACCCTGAGAAGCTGTATCTCGTTCAAACCTCTATATCTGTGCACAATGCTACCAGTTCAAATTAGAGCATGTCATTAAGACAAAACTCTTGCACAGGCAACCGGTGTGGAAGAGAAAGAACTATGCGTGTAAATATGGTTAGAGTGCTTTGATATGTTGGATATAGGCAAAACTGAATCCTGGAATCCTGACTTTCTTTGTGTTGGTTCTGGCATTTATTTGGCATCCTTGTTGTCAAAGCTCATTGTGCTGCTAAAGCCAGGAATTTGTTTGACATGGTAACTGCAGCCAAGTCTTTCAACATATTTGAGCATTGTGCCTGGCCAGTCACTTATAGATAACTTTTTCTCCTTGCGTGTATAATATGAACCAGCTAAAATAATGTGTCAGATCAAAATACTTTATAACTCATTAAGTAGGAGACAAACATTCACAATCCAAACCTTTTCTCTATATTAGAAATGGACTGAACAAGACCAACCTAGTTAAAATCTTCAGAGTCAGACCCAAATATAAAACTTGAGGTACGTCTTTCTTTAATGGATACTGCATATAAGCAGTCAAATCTTTATATAAACATTACAGAAAAAAAATGTTTGTTGTGACCAAACTGCAAAATACCCTTTATATGAAAAGCTGCTAAGGGTACAATCATGCTAAAACAGTGGAACTGTAATATATTGAGACAAAACAGTAAACACACTTTGTTGGCTCTGTACACACGATCTTATCACTCATTGGTACAGATAAAGATAAAGGGCCAAGACCTTTTATGTTTAGGGAGACTTTACAATGCTTCATACCCATTTTCCACTGGTGTAAATGGCATTATAAAGGTCAAAAGTGATCCACTCGGCATATATGATAGACACTCGTGTTTTGCAGGCTGCTTCCTGAGTTGGGTCCTTACCAAAAGACACAATGCCTGTATTTTCAGTAACTTCTACCATACAAAGTGACTTATACCAGTGTGAAATGCGATGACAGCATCTTGAAACACTTTGAGCAAGTAGAAGTCTGTGTAATATGCAAGGCTGTAGGGAAGATCAGGCCCACAGGATTTTTTTTTTAACTGCAGCTATTGGTTGCAGAAGCAGGAATATGACACTGAATTTGATCAGTAGTCCATTTAGTCTGGTACCTTGATTCTGGTGGTGGCTAGTATTGAAGGCTTTGTAGGAAAGCCTTTACATATAAGTCACTACTTTCTTATACTCAGTAAAGAGAGACTGACACAGAGTGCAGAAACCTACCATGGCTACCCACAATATAAAGTACTGGAAAATTAATCCCTTTTATTACACCAACTATTACACTGAGTATTGCTTTACCATGGAAGGCAATTACTTTCTGACCTCTGAGGTGATCTGTGTTTGCCCTGAAGCAAATGGACTAACAACCCTTGTAACTATCCAAGACAAGATGGAAGAGTGTATCTATTCAACTAATACATTTCTATGTAGCAAGTCAAATTAGACTTCACAAAATAATGGGCTCTTTTAAACTAAAACATGAAAAAAGATAACTAATAAGAAGTATTTTTTGCATAACATGGATAAAGCATTTAACAGATTGCTGGCTTCCTGACGCTCACCCTCTGGGCTTATATGCCATGAATGAAATTGCTACTGTGGCTGTCAGTGGGTTTTTATATTTGTTCCTTCCACATTGAAGCGGCTTCCTGACTCACCCTCTGGGCTTATATGCCATGAATGAAATTGCTACTGTGGCTGTCAGTGGGTTTTTATATTTGTTCCTTCCACATTGAAGCAGTCAGTTTTAATTGGTGAAAAGAAGCGACAGTGAGCTCAGAAGCTGTAGAAGAGTTAGGTTTAATGTTCTATTAAAAAAGGAAAAGCTAACCTTAACTCCAAAGCCTGCAGGGAAGCTTTGCATGGAAAGCAGAACAATACGTGTATTTTAAGTAAACTACAATGTATGTATATATTTTATTTTTAGATGAGGATGGAGTATGACAAAGGCACTTTTCTGTGTTACAGATAAGTAATTTTCAAGTATGTAAACTAAAAATATAATAAATTAAAACAAAAAATGGGAAGTATTTTTCGATACTTTTTTCCCCTATTAGAATTCTGCTTTGTTTAGCCACTTTAAAAGTTGATTATAAGGTGATTAAACCACCAGACAATCTGCATTCAGCAGTTCTGCTGTCAGACATCTCATACAGCAATGGCTTGCTTAGCCTACAGAAATCAGACCGACATAAGGGGTAACTGTTCAAAAATAACAAAATAAAACTGGGACACCCCCTTAGCCCCCCTCATTTCACCATACACACTGACCCAATGAATAGATGTTTGCTACGGTTGAAAGTAACATTTCTCTTTAAGCCCTGAAAATGCGATGATGAGTCTAGAAGGAAAACAATTTTTTTTTTACTGCTAGGTACTTCTCATGAGGAGAAATACAGGTGTGGTCATATATGCTGAGGCCCTCCTCCCCCCCCCCCCCCTTTTTTTAAAAAAAATAAAACCAATGTCCCAGTGGTTGAGAGGCAGAAACTGGAAACGCTCCTGGGGGGCTATGGTGTCCTAAGCAGCCTGTCTAGTAATGATCCTGAAGAAGGCAGAACTTTATTATGAGAGGGTATTCTGCAGAAAGAAGTGAATTATCTCCCACGCAATCTGCTGGACTTTTTGCCCTCCATTAAGATTCCTCTAGGCTGACAAAACCTTTGAAGAGTGCATGGGAGTATCTCCTCACACTGAGACACTGGTCAATCTACAAACATATTTGCTTTCCCTCTTTCTACTGGGCCTTGCTGTTTATGCTTCACACATGAAAACGAATTTCATTTCAAGTTCTAGCCATCTTACAGCACAGCAAAGACTGCCACATTTGAACAGCAAACTCTGCACAGAAAGCCTAGTATGACCTGTCCCCAGTCTACAAGGCTTGAAATGAAGTAATTATTGACTATTCTTAATATGAATTTCTGGGATTATAATTGCTTTATTAACAGAACTTAAAGTTTTGGAGCATAAAATAAAACTTTAAGGAAAAGACCAGCTACAGTTATTTTCATTATTTCTTTTTCTAAATCGCACTGTACTTTTCTGAGTAAAAATCTATTTGCAGAAAAATGCAAGCAAATTATCACTGATGTTTTACCTACCAGTAATTTAACAGCCACATTCAATTCCCAAGTGAAACCTGAAATAAAAACACAAGTAGGTTAATCTGAGGTCTCACCATTTTCATTTCAAAGGCTTTTTTTAACATTAATTTGTCCTGAGGCATAAATGAAATATAGACAAGCCATATTAGGTTTTAATTTGCTGAAAGTAGATTACAGGTCTTCTCCATAGAGACACTGAACACTCAGTTCTCACAGAAGAAAACTTTTTTCCTGAGTAAAGACAGCAATAGCAGATGCTTACTGAGAACTGCAAAGAAGGCTTTTTTCAAAGGGTTGACCCTGTAAAGTGCAAACATTCTGACTAAGCACATACAATACAACCAGTACAGAAATACAAGTTTAACAGAGCTGGACCTGAAATACAAGTTAATTCTGTGTTTGATTAAATGCTTGAATTCAGAGGAAAACTATTCAGCCAATATTTAGGCTGAAGAGATCTAATCTCCCCCCACCCCCAATCATATTATTTTAGATGTTCTTGTCCTATTGAGTAACATTTCTAGTATCTGACCAACTTGAAGGGCAGACATACATATGAACACAGGGGGAGGGTCTCAAGGCCACTGTTGCCTCTAAGTGACTGTCTTTAATTAAAGGGCACACTGCATCTATATTAGGCTTTTAAGGCTAGTAGCAAGATTAATGGTGCAGAAGCCTCTTCATGGAAGGAGACTTTGAAACCAGAAATGGTAAATTAAATAACCCTGGCTAGAAATCTAGACAATAAATAACAGATCTGAGACCTTCAAAGCTCTGGGCCCATGCTCTGGTTTCCTGCTGTTCATTTCAATTGCAAAGGACTTGTTATGACTGAAGGCAAAACGACACCCAAAACTCATCTCACAATTGCCCCAGAGGCCACTTTGCCTTCGGGGAGAGCGGGTAGGAAGAAATTTCTTTGCCTTCAGGCTCCCTCCTTACAAGAGTGCCTCCCATAGGACTGTACTAAAAAGGATTCTCCTGTTAGCCTGCATGCCTGGAAGGAGTTTCTCATGTGACCTTTCGTGTGTTTGCTTTGAAGCAGGAAAGAGTCAGAGAAGGAAAGGAGTGAATTAGTAGTCAGTCTGACTTGGAATATCCATGAAGCAGTTCACGTACATCCTCCAGCTCTTTCCCCATTATTATCTTCAGCCTTGTGAAGGCTTCCAGGGAATCTGACAGTCAGAAGCAAGATTCTCCACTCCCACATCTCTTTTGCAGGGTTCTATACGACTGCTGGGGAAAGAGGCCAGATTCGTTATTAAGCATCAAGAGATTTCAACATCCCGTACTCAGAATCCAAAAGTGTTTGCTTTCTCTCCCTTCCACTGGCAAGGCAATGTGAAACAAAACAAGTTTCTCCTGTAAAAAATACTAGTTTTCTCTGAGTCACAAATAAGAAGTATTTATGTTTAGCTATAAAAAAAAATTCCCAAACCTTTTTCACACAACCAGTCCATTCACTGATATATATCTTAGCCACAAAGCACCAAGTTTTATAGTGATTCTTGCCTTTTTTCATTGTTTGGTTTTTTTTTTTTGGACTGATTTCTTGTGATTTTTTTTTCCCTACTCTGCTTGCTTTGAAATAGTTTCTGAACTGCAGGGCATGGAAACACAAGGTTGTAAAGCAAAAAGTAGAAGTCTTCTCCTTAAGAAAATGAGCTGTTTCCAATTTAGATAAATGCATAATATTACTGTAGTATTCTCTCTGCTTCCCTGCAGTTATTATGGAGAACACCTGCTACATACACTGGGGTCATTATTTGGTGATCCAAGGCAGATGACAGGTTGCTAAGGGTAACCACCTTACAATCAGTTCCTGGAATCACATGTGATTCATGTAATATCCTGCTTAATAAAAAATTAAAGAAGAAGCTGCTTTTATGAGTGCAGATGAGAATCTTCAAAAATGCCTCCCGCAGGAGGGAACAGGAAGTAATCTCCTTTTTCTCTAGAAGAATTATTTGTCTGCCAGTGTTTCATCCATGTTTTCAGATTTAAAAGCCTGCACTTCACCAGCTGCATCTGAAGTAATTCTCTCCTGTTAGAAGAGTCTTCCTCACTGCCTTGCAGATTTCTAAAAGGCTTATTTTACTCATCATCTGAGGAATCAATGTTAGATACAGGCAAGATGCAAACTTGCATACCTGGTTAGTGGAAAAGCATGGTGGAATCACACAATAAAGCAATAAACGAGCTAACAAACATGCTAAATCCAAAAAGTATAAAATCCAGTAACAGAACTAATTTTAGATACAAGGTGAAACAGAATTAGGTAAGAGGGGAGCAGCCCTCCTTGCCCAGCGTGTCCTCTCAAGCACATCCTTGCTTTCAGTCTTGCTTTCAGTCAACCAGTTGCTTTCTTGCCTTGCAGCACCATTCTTTCTGGTTCCAAGCACCATCATTCCTCACCCCTGAAGCCAGCCTGTCTGGTCCCTCTTCTGCTCAGCAGTTTCTCTTGAGCTGCTGTGACTTTGATTCTCATTCTGCCAGTCCTATCATACACTCTGGAAACTTCTCTTCTCTAAATATCCCTCCACCCCACAAGTTTGCAAAAATACATGGAAAAAACAAGTCTCGCCTAGAAAAAAATATGTATATTGAGAGATAAGAGCTGGGAGAAAGAAAGTCTACACTGAAGCAGCGTGATAACACGACAGTCATTTTCCCTATCTATATGATGCCATACAACCTCTTAAGAATTTTTTTATTTATTATTTTTTTACATAAAGCGTGTTCAGCTGCAGTCTCTTTCCAGTACCTACATGCAACTGAAATCATACATATATAGTAAAAGCCTGAAGAAATTTCCAAAACATTTATAAATTAAGTATAATATAGATATAGTCCATCTGGTTTCTACTGACACAGGCATAAGACTAGGAGCATGCGCAGATCACAGGCATTCTGCAAGGACTTCTGGGTAGGGCACAGCTAGCCCAAAGGCTGCTTCAAATTATATGGAGAAAGGCATTTTAGTGCCTCATCCTGAAACACAGAAGATCTGAGGATAGCATAAAGCCATTGTATCACTGATGTCTCACTGGGAAAAAATTGTTGGAAATCAGGATGATATCTCCAGTCTGTCCAATTAACTCAGTACACTGACAAACTTTAAAAGATCATGCTGTACCCAATCCTAGTAGCAGAAGCATACTAGACCTGTCAGACAACAGAAACCTGGAAAAAACAAACAAACAGAAAAATAAGACACTGTGCTAAAAGGGAGAGAAGATCTTATCTCTGGCTTGCAGGACTGTCACAGAGCTGGAATAAGCGCTGGCTCTAGAAAGGCCAGTTGTGGAAGACACAGAAAGCAAGAGTAAGATCTGGATGGCTATACTGGCATTTTTGCCTTTGAGGAAACACATGCTATCAGGTTTTCCAGAAGCATCTTGGAGTGAAATACACTCTCTTCAGTAGAGTTTGAAGGTATTCTTTGTTGTTCTTTCTTAATATGAAATAGAATCCTGCTAGAACTACATCTTGTTCTTGGAGTATAGGAAACCACAACATCAAGAAAGTATGCCCTAAGAGCAAACAAAAAATCACTCCAGGAAAAAAAACCAAAACCAAACTTTTTCCTGTCCCAGAAGCAAAGTGAGAGGTCATAACATCTAAGTTGTGCTGGTATATTTATTTCTCAGTCATATTACTATCATGCTCAGGGCTGGATTCATTACAATTCAGACATTTACTTCAAACACCCGAGTTACAAGTCCAGTTACTCTTAAAAAAAAAAAAAAAAAAAAAAGGAAAGGCACCCGCAGCAAATGCTTTGGATTCGAGGAAGGCTATATCCCTGATCTTTTAAGTTACTGTATTTTAGCAAGTTAAAAATTAGCAGCATGTTGCCGATATTCCTCTAGTGCATCCTATTCTACCTCTGTGAAAAGCTCCCTGATCTTATTTGAAAAGGTCAAAAAGCCCAGTAAAGCCAATGGGGATTACTCTATGATTTCATCTGTCTTATGGTACAAATGTAAACCTTGTATCACATTTTTTCTAGAAAAAAACCTAACTGAAAAACCAAATATTCACCTGTGTAACTTCACGGCGAGTATTAATAAAAAGACTATGGTTTTCAAAACGATATAAAAGAGGTAGATTCCGACTAACTTAATGGAAATTTAATAGGAATTAGGCATTCCAATCCCAGGGGTCTCTGAAAACCCCAACCAAAATGCCCTACTTGCCAGTCTTCTCTTTTTATATTATAATTTTTTCATGTTTCTGTGTATTTCCATCTACTTGCAGCCATAATCACACAACAAAGCTAAGAAAAAGAATTTCTTATTAACAGCATGCACCACATTTTCTACCTCTTCATTGCAGATCCCCAGAACTCTCCTAGCTGTGCGTTTAATGTGAGTAAATTACTGAGGTCTGAAGTAACTTAAATTAATTTAGCACTGGAAAACAAAAATTGAGACAAGAGAGCTATCACTGTATAACAGCAGTAGGAAAAAGTTGCTTATTATTTACCTGTAATAATTTGAAAAATGCTTACGAGTTCTTTTTCAATTTCACTGCTTTGCCTGAACATAACACTGTTACCATTTCCTACTGAGGATAAGAAAGTTAAAGTTTTAACAAGTGCACTATTTTTAATTTAAAAATTTAATTTAATACAGGTGATGTAGCCACAAGTATTAGATTATTGTAGATTAGTCAGAATATTAGAAGCATAAAGAGGAAATGATGCTAGAATTAAGTGAATGGATGTTGGGAAAAAGGACTGACACACTACTTAATCTCCAGCATATTGGACATAAGAGGAAACTTCTAGGTATGCTCTTAGAAGTGCAAGTACAACAAGAAGAGAGTCCTCTGAAGTCCAGATTGAATACTTCACTGAGACTTAGAATAGACTCTTTGTCAGTCAAAGCCCAGGTGCCTTGCAGCCATACTTCTGCCACCCTTCCATGTAACAGCCTATCTTGGACCTAATAAAAGGACTACCAAAGGGCTTTAATGAAATTCTTCACTAGTTTGTGCCCAAGGCAGTAACCTTTCTTCAGTCTTTCACAGGATTGCTCCATCCACAGATAGTGCTTTTCCTAATGAGAGCCCCCATGGCTCTTTAAGCTTTGAGGATACCTCTTTCAGTTACATGAGCTAAAAATGTCTTTGCAGGATCAATCTAGTGACATGCGTAATAGCTGAGAGGAAAGCAATAGAACTTGAAGTAACTGCAGCTGTACGTGTTAACTTTCCAAAACAATCTGACTTTAAGTAGTCAAGTAGGACATGTTAAGGTGAAACCAGGATTCTGCATAGCAAAACCAAACACTTATATCGTCTATCACATCAAGCAGAACAGGTTCTTGAACTGCAAGTCAGGATGCTGGACTTAAGTTCTTGCCTTGCCATGAGATCTCGGGCAAGTCACCTCAGCTGTCTGTGCTTTATTCTTTCTCCAATCTTTTTCTGCTTTAACGATTTAGGTTACAAATTCTGTGGGCAAGGAATCCCTTCCTCCCTTCACATGTCTCTGAAATAGTTAACAGAGCCCTAATGTCAGATGGAACTTGCATACTTCATAGCAATAAAAAAAAGATGTTAAGGATGATAAAAAAATGATAACACTTGCTTTTCCACAAATTTTCAGTGCTATAGCTTGTTTACTTCTTTAATGACTGGAATGATCTGGCAAACTCTTCCAACCTGCACAGTCTGTTTACAGTTAATAGAACCCTGTGCAGGTGGGAAGGGCTGCTGGTGTCTGTTTGTTTGCAGAAAGGGCAGTGGGAAGAGAGCGGTCAGGAATTTAAAACAATGCAAGAAACAAATTGGAATGTGTAGAATACAGTCTGGATGCCAATATTTGACTGTCCACACTTTTAGTAACCAGTTGCGAGCTAGAAGAATAAGTGCTCTTTGAAGATTAAATCAGATGGAAGATTTCTGAAAGAAGAATGTACATTACACACCAGATAAGTTTACTGAGCCTTTTGGGACAGTCTGATGAACACTGAAGCTGGGACAGGTGATGACAGCCTCTGAATTAAGTGTCAAATGCTAAATGCTATTTATCTCCTTAATGAGTCACAGTTAATCCAATTTCTTAATTTATAAGCTAAGCTTGATTTGAATGGTGAGAAAATATGCATTATAGAGTTCTAAGACAGTTTCAAGGGTGTTTTTCACCATTATGTTAATGACCACAAACAGAATATATTTGTTTGACTTTTTAAACCATTGCTTAATTTCAGTGCTTGTTCCATTCTTTACGTTCTCATCTAGACAAATAATGAGATCACAGATGCAAACAATATGTTTTCCTATGTGTTCCATTAAGGTCGGATAGAAATCAGTGAATAATGCCTAAAAAACAGCTTCCCCCATCAGTACATTAATAATTCTTGCTGATTTATTATTGATTCAAAGAAAGCATTCCTCTTTGTTATGACAGGTGTCTTGGCTCTTTGGAGGGAAACAGCTGCAAATATTAGGAAACAGAGGAAATTCAAGATAATCTTCTGTTTCTTTTCAGTGCATAGGGATCTGTCAGCTTACCAGGGAAGAGAGAGTTTGCAAGAAAGACAAAACCTTTGATTTTTTTGTTGTTGTTGTTTTGGAAACATTTAAGAGGAAATTTGGGGGAAATAATGGAACAGGAAGAAGTCTTAAAGGACATACTGTAATGAAATAACTGAGACATGTCCAGGAATAATTACAGAATTCCATCCAATAACAGAGCATTAGGTAGTCCTGCAAGGAGCAGGGAGTTGGACTCTATGACCCTTATGGGTCCCTTCCAACTTGAGATATTCTATGATGTGAATTACTTAAGATGGCCTGTATGTACTGAACCACAGTTGCCTTTGACATGCATCATGTCTTGTTACTGACAGTGTAGTCTGATGCACAAGCACTCTGATTTTCAGCACTGAGGACTGCACAAAAGACAGGGCAACAGAGATTCAGGCCCATGGCTAAGTGTCTATAATATTTTTTTTTTTTAGCAGAAAGTATCTTGTGTTTTTCAAAGGTGAAAGGGGAATGAAACATTAGACTGAAATACTACTGCCATATATAATATTGTAAGACTTCGGCTTTACTGACTTTGTAGGCTCCAGTCACCATTCCTCAGTCCTTTTGCTCTTCGTTAGTACCGACTCTGTGTCAATGAGAAAGTTCAGCTTAGCAGCCGTAGTACTTCAGGAAAAAACACTGATTCCTAAAACCCCTCAAGCAGCTCATAATATACTCCTTTCTCAGAGATGCAGCTTCCCGAGTTCTATGTTTACAGTGACTTACTAAGTAATACTGGAAAGCAAAACAACACATAACTTACCCAGGCTCCCAAAAGCTGTAATTCTTTTACTTCAGATAGCAAACACAAGGGGGTGGTAGAGATTGTATCATGCCTTTCCTTGCCACTCCAAGACATATCTAAGACCTTAACAGTCCTCCTCCTGTAGCTCACAGCCTCTTCTGACTCATGTGCGTCCTACTGCCTTTCCTTTGTAATAACGTCCTTTGATCTTGGCAGGTCCTGCAACCACAAAGTCCGCATAACAGCAACCCCCACCACTCCTGTGCTTCTCTCTTCATTTGCGTTTAATCCTACTGCTGGTATGATAGCTTTTGCTTCCTTCTTTCTGGAGAAATAACATTGCTCCAACTTCTTCATTCACCTTAGGGGACATTCCAGAAAACTGGTATCCACAGAAGTCATCTGCTCCACCATTTTGTCAGATGCACACCTATTCCCTAACTGGTAACTCCTAGGGCTGCAGATGCACTTTACTTACAGACTTAAAGACTCCAGCCTGCAGGTCATTAGCATAAGCCCATAATAAAAAATATCACTCAGAAAACCACAGTCTAGTCATACAGTGAAACTGAAATTCAGGCTTCCTTTAACAACAGTTTCCCTGAAGCTTGATGACTGAAAATAAAAAAGGCAACACGCATTCATAAATGAGTCAATTATGGATTACTAACATGGCTGGAAGTAAAATTAACAGTATATGGCCATAGCGAGTTACAAATATCTCTAAAATATGTACTCCTACATGTAACTGTTAGTAGGATTTTTTTTTTCCTATTACTGAAAGGAAGAGAGAAGATTCTGTAATATAGTAGAATGGCCTTACCAAAAATATGGCCTATTCATTGGAGGCAGGTGTCCCTCTACTTTGCACAGGCTTTTGGGATCTTTGACAATATTTGGCCCATAATCTCCCTGTTCTCCTATAATAAAAAACTGGTGTATATTAATTCTTTCCAAGAACTTTTGTTTTCCATCTTTTAAGCATTTAGTTCATCAATATAAAAACTAAAATCCTTCAAAAGGAAGTTGCTTTAGGAAGCGGTTCCATCCTTCAACATTTTCATTACAGATCATCGTATTAAAATGTGAAAGTAGTACACGAGTGGTAAAATAAAGGTCAGCAGATGTGAAATGCTTTGAGTAAAAAAACACATTCAGAATGAATAGTAAAAAGCATGGCTGCTTCTGCAAAATAGGAGAGATGTTAGAGGAAACAGCTTGTTCAGACAAAGCAGTTTTGAGTTCCTCGAAAAATATCTTTAAGATCACTATCAGTGTAGAAAAGGCTGTTGGGGTATCTGTAAGCTCTTATTTGCATTGTACATGTTAGCTGATTGTCTGATAGTAAAGGAACATATTAGACCAATAGAAAAACTCTCCAAAAGCTTTTCATGATGTATGTGCGGGGCTTTATCAGGCAGATAACAGTAACCAAGAATAATGGTGAACAGAAGCTGCTGTTAAGGTAAATGGCTTATTTTCTGAAAAAAGTGTTTATAACCATTTGCATTTATGAACAATTCATGCTACAAATGAGATGGGCACAGATTTTTTGGAAAGAGGAATCAATAAGATTTAAAGTTAATGTGGTTTTGATCAACTTTAGATTGTTTTGGAAACAACACTAGTTTTCCTTATTAAACAAATCCTATTTTTGTTGTGTATAAAGATTTGCCTTTATGCTAGGGCAGTGCACATCTCCTGCTATGAGAAAATTCTATTTAAGTGCAAGTGCCATCACAAGATTTTTTTGAACTATACACCTACAGTGCTAGGTACAAATACTCTGTACTACTATGCACAGAAAAAAAAGAAACGAAGCATTACGTCCAAGTCTACTAACTTTTCTCAACTCTGCAACAGGACACTGATGTCCTGCTACAGTTGAATCATGAGAGCTAGACTACTAAACAGGATTAATTAATGGAATACTTGTCTTCAATTCTGTGTAAAAAGTACAGAACTATGCCTCTGAAACATACATTTAATCGTAGCCTGTTTAAATACACATTCAACCTACAGTCTACCACAGTTCTGTCAGAGTAACTGAAGACAACAAAGAAATATTTTCAGTGATAACACGGTGAATCTTAAAGGGAATTTTGGATAAATTATAATGGAATTGTGGGCTATAAACCACAGGGGTTTGAAATAACACCATCTTTAGCATGTCACACTGTGCTTGGACATGATTTTATTATACAACTAAAGCTGATGAGTTTAGAATTTGCATGCAACATTAAGGTTTACTTCTGATTTGTTGAAATATTTTTAACTGTAAAGCAGCATGTCAAAGAGGGAAATAGCCTCAGGCAAACTTAAACATAGGTTTAAGGAATTTTTTTTTTTTGGGGGGAATAAGATGTTTGTTATTCTTTGAACTTTTATTTAGAAACAACTGAACATTCCTGTTTATCCACTGAACTGGTCTGACTTGATATACAAGCTGTCTTTGGCATTTCAGAGAGAATCACTAGTGAATTCCATATTGTTTCTCCTTTTGACTCATCCCAAAACACAGCTAAAAATGGGTATTGATGTTAGAACTTTCCTATGAGTGCCAAACACACCCAGATCGGTGTGGGGTGCAAAAAAACCCAACCCAAACCAAAAAACCCAAGCAACTATTGTGGTTCTTTCCAGAACTGAAAAGATGAAATTGTAAGTCAAGATCTAAATCACATGGTGCTACAAATACTATACCTAAAAGAGGTATTATAACCTTACCAACAAGAAATAACATACAGAAGAATCATGATTTCCATAACTACAGGAAGAAAGGAATATCTTGCTGTTGGTCTTCAGCAGCTGTGTATCATGAGGTTGTTAACTCTATGCCCATTTGCATTGAGGAAAGTTGCCCCATACAGCCCTGCTTACTTGATCATGCAAAGATGAAAGGTTTGAGTAGCCTACACAAGGAAGCAGAAATGGTTCTTATGCAGCCTTTTAACTCTATATAGACCCTCAAGCCATGTGTCATTGTTACTGAGTTACTATACGTGCATAGCTAACTTAATATTCAGTTTGTGATGAAGGATACAGAGTTGGCAGTTTTTCCTTTCGTTTATAATTTAAGAGATACAAAGCCCAAGAGGAACTTTAGATCTTCAGTTGTCTTCCACAATTTCAGCAACTTGGAACAGGTCTATTTTTCTTTCTCATCAGGTATCTAAGCGTCACAGCAATACTAATTCCTCCTCCAAATAACCATGTCTGCAAAATTGTGCTAGTTACTTGTTCAGAAAAGATGACACTTTAAAAAGCATACCCTTCTTCATTAAATTTTCTACAGCAGTAAATTGTCACTCTAATATGAAAAAAATACTTAGACTTTAAGTATGAGATTTTCAGACACATTCTGAGTTGGCTTAACTCCACTTCCCACTGATTTTTCAGGAAATAGAACTATACTAAGTGAAAACCTTAAATGACATTGAGGAATTCAGAATTAAGATGTCTAAGAATAAGAGGATTAAAACAGTCTTCTGTAAATTGCAAACCAGGTTCTTGCACACTACAATTTAGTGATTCATTTTAATACAGTCTATGGCCAGTAACGGATTTAAGGACATTCATAATATTAAACATTGGTTAGTTGATTATACTGGGCCAAAGTAGACTGCTGAGTATGAGTTACTGAGAGAAGGGTTAAAACCTTTATTGAATTTGCTCCCAGAACCAGATTATTAATATATTTTACCTTAGTTCTGCTGAAAAGACAAAAATATTATGGTTTGCTACAGGTATTCTAACCTATTTGTCTACAGATGTTTGTTGCTATTTGTTATTATATATTTGATGCCAAATACTTGGTTACTGATACTACCATCATGTGTTATCACTCTTAAAGCTTACATTGACAATCAATGGCACGTCCCTTTACAGCACTGCTAGTCATGGTGGACACCTTCCCTTGCATACCTCAATCAATGGCACGTCCCTTTACAGCACTGCTATAGTCATGGTACACCTTCCTTTGCATACCTCAATCATTTTGCAATACGCCTGTGCCTCCCCACAATGAAGAGCTGGGAATATAACAGCCCCCCTCCCTGGCATACTGAAACAAAGATTTAAGAGTGACTGCTCATAGAGGGTGAGGGTGGAAAATCACATCCCAGTAGTTAAAGATTTGCATTGATAAGGATTGCACTGCTCTAATCCTATCTATATCACAGCTGGTTTGGTAACAACCAGTATTTTGCACGGAAGTCATTGCTGCAGAGATGCCAGAATTTCAAACTAGTAATTTGCCTCAGTGATTAAACTCAGGTCATATATTACAGTACTGTTTAACAATATTTATTTTAGAGTGCACCTGCTGCTACAGACATTAATATATATGTAATAGTGACAATATCTAAGGTCAAATAACAGGTTAATACAGCATCCAATCTTAAAGTATGATACATTTACCAATTCAAATATCAATAGCCTCCGAGGTTAATATTCTCAAGACTCTACAGCTTTTGTGTTTTAATAGTTGTAAGTTTTAAGGGGAGAAGCTGCCACTGCAATTCTCCATCTGCTGCATAGCACAAGCACCGAACTCACCCAGCATTCCTGTAGGAAGGTCATTGCTTCTGTTTGAGTTAAATGTACTCTAAAAGACACCAATCTCTTCTCTACTCACATATCCCAGGACACACCTTAGTCCACAGCCTCCCAACAGAACTGTCCCTAAACTGGTTGCCCACTGTGCTTTCCAGATCCTTGCCAGAGTCACTGCCTCCCAGATACATTCTCTTGTCACTAAGGATGACCCACATTCTTCATACTGAGATATAGCACCTTTATTTGGCTGTATTAAAATGCAGGCCATCCAGACAAATTCGGGTGACCAAGCATTAGACTGCTTTGTACAACTGGCCTATCCTGCCAGTTTATGACTCCACAAAATACATGAATGTTCAACTCCCATTTTAAGGGATATTGATTATCCTCTTATACCATAACAGGCAGTGATACCATGCAGACAAATTACAAGACCAAGATTTACTTTTCTTTCTCTTCAGGAGGTAGTAAGACCGTCTTGAAAGGTGCTGTGACTCATCAACTTTCAACATAAAAATCTTGAGAACTGGTTTCTGTGGAGAAAGTTTATTAAATCCCTGAAGTAAGTTGACCTCACTATCATAATGTTAATTTATATACAGGTAGTGTATGTGTATAAAACACCTGGAAACACCATGTGGGGAAAAATAATCATGCCTTCTAACAGGACAAATTCTACATTGTTTTCCATTTTCCTTTTTGCTCTGGGACTCTAATATGCTGAAACCACTCACACCAAAAATACAGCATTTTTTCCCTTTCTCTTCCCTTTCCCCATCTCTACAGGAAAAAAAACAACCCTGAAGTCCTGTCACTTTCTGGCATGACTTCTGTATCTGGTGCCGACAAATGCAAGCTTACACTTGACAACTCTGAAGAGGATAGATAACAGGCTGCCTGTGATTACTCATCCTTCTCCCGGAGTCTCCTGTCTGGCTTGAATATATCTGATCTCACTTGTTGCCTATGTGATTTTTTTAAACCCTTTGGAAGAAGCACATCTTTGTTCTGTGTTTGTAAAACACTCAGTATGCTGTCCCAGGACCTTCAGAAACATCTTCAGTGCACTTTAATTCCATACCCTTCCACTGCTTTACCTTCTATTGCAGTATGGGGAAAGCATCATTTTGTGATGCCTAAACACAGGACTACCACCATCCAGCACCTGGCAAGGCCATGAGAAGCTTCCTCTCATGAGGGACCCACAGAGCTTTTTGGAACACAGCAGAGCCCAGAGTGCAAGATGTACTGACATCCAGAGTTCACAAGCCCACCACTGTTAGGAGATAGGAAAATAAAGCTGATCATTCGGCTTTCAGTTTTGTCTGAGTGTATTCATTTCTTGCTTCCGAGTGTAAGCCAGTCTGCAGCTATTAGATACTGGGACTGGATTTACTGCGAGCATACTGTTCCTCTGAAATACGATATCAGGCAAGATAGGATTTGTCCTCTTGGATCAGGCTTAATGTTTATTCCTACTTTTTCACTTCCATCTTCTGACTGGCTTCCCCCCTCCCCCCCCCTCATTTTTGGGCTTTAGAGTTTCTTTGCTAATAAGCACCCACAGCAAGAATACAAACTGGGCTGAAGATCGTTTGAACAGTTCAGGAAACTAAGCCAACCATCAGAAGCAAGCACCTGGTTATTCAGATGCTCCCTAGATCTGGCTGAGCATTTTGTTGCACTTTTAACTGTAACATAACAGTAAGTATCTCTACTCTTTCATTGTATTGTTTCAATTCACAAAGGGAAAGGAATAATATGATCACTAAAGTTGTGCTTTTCTTATTTCCACTCCTTTTCCCTGAAGAACTAAGCCAACCATCAGAATCAAGCACCTGGTTATTCAGATGCTCCCTAGATCTGGCTGAGCATTTTGTTGCACTTTTAACTGTAACATAACAGTAAGTATCTCTACTCTTTCATTGTATTGTTTCAATTCACAAAGGGAAAGGAATAATATGATCACTAAAGTTGTGCTTTTCTTATTTCCACTCCTTTTCCCTGAAGAAAAAATAAAAATCAAAGAGACTCCAGTGCAGGACAGTGACTCATTCACATATGCAATGTATTTTAATAATAAAAGGTATTTTTATCTGCTTCATAGTCTATAGTAAGTACTGCAACTTTTGAAGAAGTTTCTGATTTTAAAAGTAATAAAAAACAAATATTAAAAGAAAAAATATATTGTACTTGGAAACTCTAGATAATTTTTTACTAGATCTCCGAGTTCAGGCTAATGAGGAGCTGCAAAGGTGGAATTCCCATTACTCTTCACTGGTTTTGGATATTCTCTCATAGGCTGGGGTAGCTATCACAGGCTGCTCTGACCTGCTTCATTTACCTGCATTGGCAACAGAGGAATGAGCTGATCACATTGCTTTCCCCAACCACCATGAGAAATGCTCAAAATGAGGGATGTCCTCCAGGAGTCAGGTTCACCCTGGTTAGACCTTCTCTCATGAAGCTCTTTTCACCTGCAAATACTATTCTTTTGTTAGGATTGTCTCAAGCGAATAATTGTCAATATCATGTCAAATTACTACACCAGCCAGGGCTGCTCTTACAAGGTAAAAAGTGTGAATTCCTTATTTGGAGAGGCTTTTGCTTTGCATGGAAGTCACAGAATGCTACTTTCTTACCAGGAAAGGAAAGACTGAATAGTACCAGCTTAGTCTTTTGCTCAACCGAGCTTGAAGGTGGATCTGAAATTACACCACCAGCACCACCAAATACATTTAACCCAAGACTCATTCAACTTGAAATAAGTCAAGTCATTGCGCAGTCTAGTTCCAAAAAGATTAAAAAAAAAAAAATCAAGCCTTTAATAGTTTTGCATGTTAGCAGTGAGTTGTAACGTAAGTGTTAGCAGGCTTTTGGAAGTGTTTCTTGGAGATAAAATTTGAATAATCTATGTGGTTTAATTTAAATAATTTATGCGTAAAGCACTGCAGAGTTATAATTGTAATTATAATGTTCAACTCAGTAGCAACGAGGTGCATTTGAAGTTGGATACTGATTGTACTGTATATCTTATGCTCTGAATTTCATTTTGTTTTGAACAAATCCTTTTGAGCACAGGGAGATGGCTCAGAGCTTCACAAAAGTTCCTGAGTGAAGTTTTAGAGAGTTTCTTTCCTACGCATTTTTTATTATTATTATTTAAAGTCTGAAATCCAATCTTCCATGCTTCTGTGTGACGGTGATAAAGTAAAGGTGGCTGAGAAGTGCCCCTGGTCGGAGAAGGAGGACTTTTCTACTTTTCTTGTGAAAGAGCAGCTGTTCCTATCAATAATTTCCTGAAGCAATAGGCCTGGAGTGTAAACAATATTTTGTATGGATGGCAGTAGAACAGAATATGTTATTTCTGAAATTTTTGCACTTCACTGTGGAGAATGGATTAACCCTGTGTGACATAAGAAATTCAAATATTATTTGCTTAAATTAAATTAAAGGGTTAAAGTATTTTGAAGAGAAAAAAATTTCTACAACAAAATGGTGTCATCTTAGTAACTTGTTTCATAGAGGGGGAACACTGTGGCATTAGGAGCACTTCAGAAACTGCATGTTGAAGCCTGAACAGACATAAGGTTTGTTCCCACTATTCATATTAATACTGTTATTTTTGAACTTGTAAAACATACCCATAAACAGATGCTAAGTGTAACAGGAAAATCCCTAATACAGCCATTCAGGATGTTGGGCAAGTATGAGGGGAATGGACAACAGACACTTGTGTGCTCTTCCTAATTAAAATCTCCTTCTGCCAGCATTGGAGGTTGAAGGACCATTGTTCTAATCTAGTAGGGCATACCAGATGTTTGTTTCCAGTAAGAACTAAACAGGTAAGTGATATTAAATTTCAAGCACTAACAATGGACTCAAAGATCACCAGATTTTAAGTCCCTTGAGCAATACTTCCAGAGGCCAAGCTGGAGGCAAGAGAGCACACTTACAGATTCCACTGCTTATGAGCAGGTCTTGTAAGAAGCACACAGATATTCAGACAGGCTTCAGGCAGAGACAGTGAGCTCCAAAGGTTGAATAAACAACTGTAAAATTTTCATGGATGAAGGTGGAATGTGCTCCTCAATGTCAGGAAGAGGTGAAAGGTTGTATGTGAATTTCTTTTCATGGAGAATATGCTGCTCTACACCATATACTGCTGCTTGAAAAGCAGCTCTTAAAGATAATGACATGAATCACTGGCTTACCCTCTTTGCAAGTACAGTCTTTTGCTCTTTCCACTTGTCCAGTATTACGTGTGATGATGGATGATCACATTTATCCCTTGCCCACCCACACCTATAAGAAGTGCAAGGTCAGTATACCTTTCCAAAATATGGATTAATGAGTAGTCTCTTTAAGATCTTGTATCTTAAGAATATTTCATATGAAAAAAACAAGCTAAATTACCAAAGGAAAAAGCTTATGAGAGGAAGAAAGGCAGCTACATTTATTTCAGTAGCCTCCTAAGAAACTTATTTGAAAGTGTTAGGACTAGATAAACCAGATGGCTCCAGAAGCTTAATACTTCAGTTAAAGCATTAAAATTTCACATATCTTTCAAGGCAGGAAAACAAAGTAAGTGCAAGTTTATTCTATGCTGCTATCATAATATGCAGCCAGCATGCATTAATAAAGGAGCTGTCATTGTTCCAGCTAACCCCTACAATAGGTTTCTAACCAGAAACTAAAAATGCCACAATTTTTCTCTTCTCTTTAACAGCTACACACTACTGTAATTTTGTTTTAAAACTGGAAGATAATCCATTCTTTGCATTAAATGAGTTCTTGGCAACACAAAGTCTGAATCTGAGATGATAGAACCTTTCTGCTTCTCCTTTATTTTGAATGACAGCATGTTCCTGGGAAGCCGCAGGAAAGGCATTTTAGGTGTTTAGAACAGACCAAAACCCTCAAAAGCCTCAATCTCCAGTCAAAAGCCTGAAATAATGCTGAGATCAAATGATGCCATGAGACCATAAGCAGCAATTGCTCTTTTAGCACATTTTCGTTCTATCATAAGGTATCTCTCTACTGAATAGCTGTACTTCCCAAGCGCAAAGTCTGAGCCAGAAGCTATTTCTAACATATGCAACTGGACAGCCATTTAGGAAATAAATGAGTTTCCCTTCCCAGAATGCCTCTGCTTGCCACTTCAATTTCCTAGTCAAAGCTGCTGGAGCTGCAGAACCAATGTGTAGAAGAGCAACCTACAGCCAACAGGCTGAGAAGTAAGGCAAAGGGCCCTACCAGTGGTACCACTACAAACAGTATGAAGACAATACGGTGTGGCCACAGTGAAGCCATAAGCAATGGAAATGAAATTATCAAATCAGTATCATCTTTGTTTCCCATTAACAGGTCATGTAAAAGACCCAGCTTGAATTACTCAAGCTATGCAAGTGGTAATTACATGCAGAAAGTATGCTGTGTTTGTTCTAAATATATAGTACCTACTCATACCTTGTACCGAGGCCAGTAAGTTGAATGTCACAGGGACCTGTTGTGTTCAACATCTTTATCAATGACTCTGAGGATGTGACATAGTGCTCTGTCAAGTTTGCAGATGACACCAAACTGGTGGCACCCTTTGACATGCTTGAAGGCAGGGCTGCTATTTAGACAGACCTACAAAAGTCTGAGGAATGGGACAAGAGGTACCTTGTGAAATTCAGCAAAGACAAAAGCAGAGTCATGCATCTGAGAAGGAAGAGCTCCTTGCCACAATACAGTCTAGGAACTGAGGGACTGAGAAGCAAAGAAGGCTCACAGTATCCTGGGCTGTATTAACAGGACCATAGCCAGTAGATCAGGGGAAGAGATACCCTTTACCCAGTACTTGTTAGAGCATTAGACTGACTTTTGGGGGAAGGGAAACAGCACCAAATGATTAACCAGCAAGAATAAGAAAAGAATGTCATGTTTAAAAAGAAGGTAGTTGCTAAATGCAACCCGTTATTCCAAAATTAAAGAAGATCCAGATAATGAAACAGATAGACTCTCATTCCTGGAATTTAATAAATTGAAGTTGATAGGTACTGTGCTCTTGATCTGAGATAAGCAGCTTTATCAAAGCAGCCAGTTTGATAAACAAGCAATCTGTGAGGAGTTAAAAAAGAGATTAAGCAATTGAAACCTTCAGAAGCCATGTTTTGCTTCTTTAGTGGTCAAAATTACAGCTGCTGTAAGCTTTATAGCTTCAAGCTCCTTTCAGATCATTGTGAACACACACAATAGGCATTAACCAGTCATTTCAAAAAATACAGCTCAATTTATACATTAATTTTCATTAAGACTGCACCTATACATTCATTTTTGCTAAAGAAACCCAGTACCAGCCTACAAATGCTAGCAAGTTGTGCCACACCTAGAAGTAAAGACTGCCAGAGGAAAAAATTCCTGCTGCTTCAAAAGCTGCAGTCCTTAGTTTGAAGTTCAAACTGATTGGAGCCATGTTTTTCTGGCAATAGTTCAAGATTAATGGATAGAGAATCTAGTAGTATCAAACTGGTGGGAAAAAATATTTGATATTTTTCTACATACCACAGTTTAAATGTACAATTATACTTCTGTTTCCCAGCTGAAAAATAGATAAGGTTTAGAATCTGAAGTTAAGGCAGAACAAGATAGGTTAAAAACTAATGGAAAGCAATTACATAGGAGTCTGCACCGCTTTAAAATTTAAATAAGCTTACAAAGCAATTGAGTTAATCAGCCTTAAAACCAGTGTCTGGCAAGTCCAAATCATTATCTCTGACAAAAAAAAAAAAAAAAGCAGAGTACTCCCTCTCAAGACATACATATCATAGACTGTTTGAAAAAAAAAAAAAACCACGCCACCTCAAAACCACCCCAAAAACCCCAGTAACATGAGGTAAAGCCTGAGACAACCTGATACTATCCGTGCAACAAAATCCAAGATCATACTGTCCCATAGAAGAGCTTGCATGCAGGGCAAAATATGCAAAATAAATCTCTAGAATGAGATATGCTTGATAATGAACAAAAGAGTTCCAAACTCCATTCTGGGTTTTCTTTCACTACTCTAGAAACAATATTGCTTTTGCAGTTGATGATGATGATGAAAGGCTTCAGCTGTGACTTAGTGTCCCCTTCCAATCAAAGCAACCATGTTCATTCAGCAATTTTACCGCGCTTCTGTGAAACTGCCTGAAACACTCATGCTGTAACAAAAAACCCAAAAACCAGAAAACCATATCAAACAACCCAGCTTTAACTGGCTGCAGTAACCCATGAACTTGAAACAGCCAAGATCAGACACAATTAAACTGACATATTGAAATGTAAAGTTAAAAAAAAGAAGGGGAGAGCATGCATACAGAATTATGCTGGCACATCTACTACACATGACAGACTGCCTGAAGCTCAGACTCACTCATCTGAATATTTCTATCCACCTGACCTAGTATATTATATACATCAAACATCTGAGGGGGGAGGGAAATTTGACGTGATCAAAAATTATATTAAAGAACCTGACAACTGCGAACAGGACATAAATTCAAGGGTTCAGATTACCTGTAGCACAGCTCTCAGAACAAAGACCTTGTTTTTAATAGTACATACACTATGTTTGTCCCACAGCAGACAGCTGTCTCTTATAACTGATGTCTAAGGTAACACTGATTGATACTGTTTCTCCAATCATTTGCCAAACTTTCCTGTTTAATGAGGTGAGCTGCACAATGGCAGTTTATTTACCTGCTGGCAACCAATTTCTTTGAAGGGTCACTGCTCTTAATTGTAGTGGCACCTGCTTACTGCTTTGCTTTTAGGTCTGTCAAGGTTTCCATTATAAACCCATTTTTAGATGCTTATTCTGTAATACCCTTCAAGTCCACTGTGGGTTGAAGCATGGCTCACAAGGTCGTGGCAAGTATTTTTTGTAAGCAATCATGGCTCTCTTGCTCCATCCCCAATAACTCAGGAATGCCTCTTTCTGCTCCTTCTGTGTGGGAAGGTTGTACCTACTTTTTCCTAAGGAAACAAGCATTTTTGCAGGTAGGAAAACCTTAAACAGAAAGGGTAATCACATTAGAAAGTATAATAATCTTGCAAGAAATACTGGACTGCACCCAAAAAAACCCAGAGATTGGTATTCTGCTATCTCAAATTTCTTGCATCAGTTGGAAGGAGTTGCTTCCCTGCCTTGGCTCACCATAATCACTATATGGTATTAAATTATTTACTTTACTCCTCATCTATCTTGCCTATTATTGCAGGCCTGTTGGCATTCCCTTTATCCTGAAGTTAGGAGACACTGCTCTCACTGAAGAGATGCTACCACTTAAGCACGTAGATTACCTACTTCATGTTTCAGATTACATGCGTCTTGTAGTGTTGAAGACAAGAGAACAGAAGGTAGCCTATATATGCTTTCTTATCTGGAACAAGAAAAAAATATCAAAGCTAATCACCTGTTTTTCAGTCATGGTAATGTACACACAAGGAATAGACCAGACTGTCACCGTGACAGTGATGTGACTGATCAAATGATGCAAGTAGGAGAAATCCATCAGATAAGCAGTGAACATAATCAGCTGCTTAAGAGTAAGTAAACAGACACTGGAAAGTGAGTCATGTATGCAGTGCTACCTGTGGTCGAGAAACAAGTGCCATGTAAAAGGTACTCACAATTTTTTGTGGGAACGTAAACTAAGCTTCAAGTCTCACAGCTGCAAATTGCAGGGTCATGACTGCATATGCTCATGACACAGCGGAATCTTGCAGGAAAACAAGCAGTGAGACCACAAGCCCAACTTGCTGCACAGTGACAGGCAGTTTACCTATCAGGTTCATGAATCCTTATCAATCAATAACTTCAGCTCATTAGGTTGTGAAACTATTAACTACCTATCTGCCCCAACCTCTAATGTAGACTGAAGCTTTTAAGGTAATGCAAAAACAAACAATAAGGCCATAAAAGAAACTATTGCTTTGGTACAGAGTTCAGGGTTTCAGCTTTGTCATTATGGTGGTAACTGCCGTGACAAGAGATGCTCTAGCTGCGAGAACTCTTTTTGCAAGTAATTGCTGGAGAAGTTATCAGAGGAGTGGGAAGGGAAGAAGGTGTTTGTACTAACATTGATAGTTACAGCTTGTGCACACTGCTTTCCTTTGACAATGTCACATGTTTCTGAAATGCAGAAGTATTTTTGCATTTTCTAACCTACTTCTAGTCATGCACTTTCAAATCCCTGATGATTCTCCATTTTGATCACAGATAAAAACAGCCAAAAGGACTGGGTTGCAGAAGACACAGTGTATACCTTAACACAGCTACATAAAACGTTTTGTGTTAGCTCTGACCCTGTTTCAAAGAGTTTTGCACTAGCTAGGAACAAAAATATTCTACACCTTCAAAGTTTTCATCCTCTCCTGTATTTCTTTCGCCATGATCATCTGAATGACAGAATCTTGCTTCTGATCCAAAATGGGTAACTCAATAAATCATCCCCATAGATTTAGAATAACAATGACAACATCCCCATAGATTTAGAATAACAATGACAAATACACAGGATTTCTGGTCTTTGACTGTCAAAGAGATGTTCAAATCTACCTCTTCCTCTCACATAGCAAGAGGTCATTGCTTTCTGATATGTAAACAAAGCTAAACTTCAGTACTGTCCAGACTCCAGAAACTTTGACTCGAGAAGTGACTTCCTAATTAATGTAACTATAAGTTAAGCAGAAATCTTATAATCTAACTACTCTTGGACAGTTATTAGCTTCCCTTGGACATTAGAAGTCTGTTGTTCTTATTTGAATACTAAATGTCAGAAGTCTGTGTTTCTGCTACTACTTATACTCCTCTATATCTATGAACATACAAAAAAGCACTGCAAACTGAAAAACTCTAGGTTTTAGCCCATGGAGAACGAGAACCCATATGAGTACATATGTTGTAAAAAAGTCAGACTTATTGGAGAGGTACTATACATATCCCTCAGAAGGCTTCAGTCCTATTCATATTTCACATTTCAGCGATATTCTGGGTTAAAGGCACACATGGTAGATATTAGACTGCACAAGTTAAGACTCCTCCACATGTATTCAAGCACTCTGCACAGCTAGGTCTGCCTGGAAGTCTAAGGTATGGAGTTACTTGGCAGTGGTGTAACATGCCATTGTATACACTGGCAGATTGCTCAGTCTTCCACTCCAGACAGCTATTGTTCCAGGGCAGAACCTGTGGGAAGATCTGTCCCACTGATTCAGGTCACTCCTTTAATGTTAGCTTTTAAAAATTGAGGATATATAGGAAAGATAAATAAAACCCTTTCTGTTTTATTGAAATGCCCTCAAACTTTAAAAAAAACCTACAGAAATAATCACCTAAATGTATTATTTCCAGTTGCCCAGCACCAATCATTACCATGAGTCTGAATGCCTTCCATGTTGCCAGTTTAAATGTTTATTTTTATTTTTTTTAAGTTTCCTCTGCATGCATGCAGGAACTTATACATTATAATCAGTTAACTGAACATGGGTTTGTACATAAGTGAACCAATTTCACACAACCACAAAGATTTGGCCATGTAAAGAAGCCAGGAAGTTTTTGCAGCTCTGATTAAAAAAAACCATGCACAAATGTGTGTATCCATGTAAAAGAGACAAAATGTCTTCCAGGCCTAAATTGCATCTGTTTTTTCACTTTCAGTAGAGCATCAAAAATTAACAAAAGGATTTTCACCATATTCAAAATGCCACAGAAACTATTTAATGCACAGACAACTTTTTTTGGAAAAGAGAATATCCTCTTCTCAAAAGTGACACTGAAATTAACATAGAATAAGTAGCTTTTTGATCTCATCTTTTTAGGTTTGCAACTAAAAAAAAAGAGGAAAGCAGTGGCTTCCTTTGATCTGAATTTAGCATTGCAGTCCCTTGTTATTTCATCTCATCTCAAGAATGAGATGGGAAATGATTAATACCAAGTCTGAAATCTAGATAGGAAAAGTGGGAAAAAAGCACCACCTGAAAGGACAGATACACTGCAATAAATTTGTTTTGCTCTTAACTTTGAGGTGCTGCAAAGCAGAATTTCTGAGTGTGACAGGATAATGAAAAAGTTATACACCACGCACTACCATCCTTTAAGACATTTTTACTACTTCAGATAAACAACACTCCTTCTGCTCCCCCTAGGACTGCCTGAGATACAAGGTGCCTGTCTCTAATTTGGTGCCACTATCATCAAGCTTTCAATGGTCTTGATAGTCTCAGTGGCTCTCTCTTTGTCCTGTATCTCTTCAGAAGTTAGTGTAGTACCATAAACTATATCTCACCTTTAAAGGTGACCTTCAAAAGAAAGAAATGGGCTTGTTCCCTTTCAAATGAAGAAGCAAAGAAAAAAAAATCTGAAAGGATTTGAATTGGATATTTTGCTTCTGCTGTTAAATTTATTCACCACTAACCTTATCTTCCCTAATTTTCCCATGTAACTCCCATATATATTTTACCAACTTTCTACCCCAACTTTAGTTGCATTCAAGTGGCAAGTGAGTTTCAGCAAATAACTCAAATTTCTGAAGATGATTTGGCAGATGTGATGCAAGTGTGAGACACAGAAACCCAACCAGATTTTTTTTGCCCCCCTGCTTTAAGGTGAGCTAAGACAACAACCAATCACCACCAAGAAAAAGAAGCCCCCCCACTTTTCTTCACTCAAGGCATCTCTGGATGAGACTAGGGACACCTCATACTGGGACAATATGAAAGATTATTGCTCTCAGCTGTCCAAGAGCAGCTTTATACATGCTAGACTCTCAGTCACTGAAATTCAGGGCTTCCTGTATTCACATGAACTGATACCAATTAGGTGTAGGAGAAAAAGGGTTCTGAACTGCAGATGCCAACATAGATTGTTTCTCCTAGCTCTCCCATAGAAGAGGGAACAAAGACTGTCTCAAAGACTCTGGGAAGCTGGAGACACTGGATACAGCATTCTGCACATCCACAGACTAACCACTCATTGGCACAATGGCCTTCAACCCTGGCACTGATAGGCCCATAAATTCAAAACTGCAGTACTCTCAGTGGAGGGTAGGAGTGCAGTGAACTCCTCCAGCTCCCTGGCAAGACAGAAGGCACCCTTAGTTTCCTCATATGTCACATTCTACATCTCTATTTGACTACATAGTTACCAGCAAATACTGGGATTTTTCAATAAAAGAAACATGCAAAGATGATTGTAAGTAGACAAAAATACATACCATTCTTCAGCATCCAGTATCTTCTTTGGAAGACAACTGAATGACATTCAATGGTTAAAAACAACACTCAACCTTTGTGCCAGGTACTATATTTCATTTTAACACTTCTGAATCACTAGTAAATTAATCCACACAGTACATATTATTCATTTATATATTCAATTGATTTTTTTATATATTATGTAAGATACAGCTGATACTGATTATTTCTTTGAGAAGAATGTGAACTGTGACATCAGCCAACTTCTAAATAATCCTGTGAAATACCAGGCAAGCACATTTAGAAGAAAACAGTGTCCCTTCTGCATGTATTTTTTCTTTTTCTTCTTTTTAAACTACTGCTATTTCATTCTTTTGCAAATCCCTTAATGATGAAGAAAGTGATTACAAGGCCTTGTCTCCAACACCGCTGTACCAAAAGTTTCCGTGGTAAAGAACTTCATACTTTGCGTATGCTGAAAATTAAGACAGATTTGTTAGTGTTACATGTATGTATGTTCAACACTTGTTTTACATATTACAATACCAACTGATTCTCTGGGTCCTATTTTTCTGATGTTGGCACATACGACTTCAATGCTGGAGTTAACTGTAACTGCCTACATGCTAGTACCAACTTGTGTTATAAAAGAGATGGAAAAGACTCCAGAAAGCAAAACAGAAAAACAGGGTAAGGTTCTTCATTCTTTTATCCTGTATTTAAAGCAAAGAAATAACTATTAACTATAACTGTTGAGACTGATGATTTCATGTTACCTTTCACTACAGCTTTCAGAGCAGCGCCATTTAAAAAATAACATTTTACGTATACTTTACAATACAATCAAGTACCGTGAGAAATTATAGAATAGTTTGGGTTGGAAGGGACCTTTAAAGGTCATCTAGTCCAACCCCCCTGCCATGGGCAGGGACATCTTCAACTAGATCAGCTTGCTCAGAGCCCTGTCCAACCTGACCTTGAATGCTTCCAGGGATGGGGCATCCACCACCTCTCTGGGCAACCTGTGCCAGTGCTTCACCACCCTCAGCGTAAAAAATTTCTTCCTTATATCTAGTCTAAATCTACCCCTCTTTAGTTTAAAGCCATTCCCCCTTGTCCTGTCACAACAGGCCCTGCTAAAAAGTTTGCCGCCATCTTTTTTATAAGCCCCCTTTAAGTACTGATAGGCTGCAAGAAGGTCTCCCTGAAGCTTTCTCTTCTCCAGGCTGAACAACCCCAACTCTCTCAGCCTTTCTACTTCAAAGGTGAATCAAGTCCCATCATTATTTATAATGGGGATGTCTCAAAGTCCTTCTTTGTGAGAATGTTAACGCGTGCAAACACGAAGGTTGTTACTATTGCAGAAATATCAGCAAAAAGAGAGATACGTTTTACAGTTATTACAGTTCAAGGAAGTTGAGCCAAGTACAGTCTCCGCTGTCACCTCTGGCATTATGTTTCAAAGGTGAATCAAGTCCCATCATTATTTATAATGGGGATGTCTCAAAGTCCTTCTTTGTGAGAATGTTAACGCGTGCAAACACGAAGGTTGTTACTATTGCAGAAATATCAGCAAAAAGAGAGATACGTTTTACAGTTATTACAGTTCAAGGAAGTTGAGCCAAGTACAGTCTCCGCTGTCACCTCTGGCATTATGTTTGCAAAAGAAAATTTAAAAAAGTAACAGCATAAGACATTCCCTTGTTCAGGCCCTTTAAGAATTGCACGAACATTAAACATTGAATCATTAGCTATTTCCCCCCCCCCAAAAAAAAGGAATTACATTTCATTATCACCATTTTGGGAACATTTGCAACAAGTAAACTGAGTCTTGGAGATGTCCGAAGAGCTATAGTGTGCTTTCAAGCTATATTTGTATCATGTTTACTGTCAGATCCGATTTCCAGGAAAAGAAGAAAAAAAAAAAAGGTGCACGGAACTCACCGGGCTGCAGCAGGTCCGTCCCCCCTGGAGCTCGCCAGCACTCCCCCTTTCCCCCACGGGGTTCCTGTAGTTTGAGATACAGTTACTCAAACCAGCTGGGAAGGGGACCCAGGCCAGCCTGGCAGCTCCCTCTGAAACTGCCGTTTCCCCTCAGTCGGCCACTTTGTTGCCTTTTCACACCTTTTTTTCAGGGAGGCTTTATATTTTTTTTTTTTAAGCCCCCGCCAGGCCTCACACAGCCCCGCACCCCTGTGAGGCACGCAGGGTCACCAGCAGTCCAGCTGGTGCACCGGCTCCTGCTACACTGGCCTCAGTGCACAAGGGGGACCTGCCTCTCCTTGCTGCTCCCAGGGCTCCCCCTAAATCACACAGCAAAGTTATCCACCCACCTGCTCACTGATGCTTTAACGCTGCCCCGGGTCACACTGGCAGCCCAGCTCATGGACTAAGCCCGAGCAGGCCTAACACCCCGTGCCAGGACCTGCCTGCTCCTCTGCCATAAGGCAGAAAGGCTTTACACCCCTAACGCTGCGTGTTACCAGAGCACAGACCAGAGCCAATAGCACTGCCACATGAAGACAACACAGACCAGACAGAGCAAACCCAAAAGGGGTGTTTCCACAGGCACCCCCAGTACTGGAGCACCCTCAGTGCCTGCCCTGCTCCTCCCGCCTCACCTCCACTTGAGCAGCTCTGAGGCCTGCAAACAGGTCCCGCTCCCCAGGAGAAGGGCTTCCCCTACCCCTCCTGAAATAGCCACTCAGACCCTTCTGCCCTCTTCTAGCACCTTCTTCCCACCTCAGCTATGCTGGGGGCAGCCACACTGCTTCCACACAGCCTCAGCCTGGCAGCTCTCAAGGAGTGCCACCCCAGGTGCACCAGGAGGCACCTTCCTTATCTAAATGATAAGGGCCCAGGAGGAGGAGATTAATGTAATGATCAAAGACAATGTAATGATTAATGTAATGATCTTTCATCTAGCCCATTACAGTGTGAGCGCTGACAGAGGCGCTCTCTGCAGATCACAAGGGTTTTAGTCCATTTTAGCAGAGGGGCAACAGGGCTCCCTGACCTGTACACCATGAGTGTTATTGGTGATGTTGATAGCTGCTAAGGCATTCTCATTGCTGGAGAAGAAACAACTGGGGAATAGGACTAGAAACCACATTAGAAACTACTTTTGGTTGCCTGAGGAAATGTGCTGTCATTCCCTGACAGGCCTCCCCGCACCTTGCAAATCTTGGCCGATTTCAAGCATCTGACAGAGGCAGAAACCTAAAAAAGTACGGAGTTCCTACAAGCATCATGGAAATTGGAGCATTTTTTCCCCTTTTGGCATACACCAGCGTGTTTATAACCTGAACCAGCCACTGCATGCTGTGTGGCTGCCCCTTCAACAGCGAGGCCATGTGCAGGGAAAGAGGCAGAGTGTCGGCACCATCACCGTGGGAAGGTTTAGGGACAAAGCCCACATCTTCGCATCAAACTGGACTAAGCAATTTTACAAGATAAATAGCTTGTTCATTTATTCAGAATTTTTAAAAAATCTTTATTGTCTTGAGAATAAAGTCTTAGGGAATTGATGTGTTTGCGTGGAAAGATATTGTCATGGAAGGATGATGCTGTATGGTGTAGAAGTGAGGATCACGCTGTCTCCTTGAGCGCTTGGTAGGCTTTCTGGAAGGAGATCCAAAATGTCTGCGAGACGGACACTCTGTCAAGTCTGTTTTAACAGGGAGAGGGCCAAAACTTACAGTTCATTTAAAGGGTGCCCTTGGTGGAAAATATTTGCCTTCAAGATTTAGAGTAAGTACCGGGACTCTGGTTAGCAGAGACTGAATACTTTGCTGACTCATACTATATATGATGAAAGCTTAATAAAATAGAATATATCTAGTTCATGAAGTCTCTTGATACTGTGTTGTAATTTAGTCCACCAACAGCCTTTATTTAAAGTTGGATTCCATGAGTCTGTTATAATGAGCTAAAAAGTGCACAGATAAGCAGTTATTTCTGAAAATGTGGCTCCCTATCGATGTATATTTTGCACAGCCTGTATATCTTAATTGAATTGAAATGAGCATGGGACCCTAGGGTTTTTTAGGTCTAGTGAGGCATTAAATACTCCAAAAGCACAATAAAAAATGAAAAAAAAAACCACTTCTCCAAACTATTCAACCTTATTGCTTTAGCTCTGGGCACAGCACTCCTACTACCTAGCAAAAATACACAAAAGCATTGCTTAGAGCCCTTCATAGTCTATACCTATAGCCTTCATACCTTCATACCTATAATCTTACTTATCTCCTGCACCTTTGATGCACCCATCTTTCTGTGTTAAGTGCTCCTATCACCTCTTCAAGTTGCCTCACATTCTTGCAAGTGCTCGTATTTCTTTCTTCTTTTCTTTTTGAAGCATCTCACTCCAGGTGTACTCCTGCATTGATTGGAAACAAACACAGTTTTGGCCGTAGTGACAAACCATTGTCCTCTGTGTTCAGATGGGGCTCTATTTTACTTATTTCCAGGGAAGTCTGTCTCCATTGGAGTTGGATTAAGATCATGTAGACAAGTCTTGTAAAATTTTTGAATAATTTGTGTTGTGTACATGGCTGCATATATCAACATGAATAACAACACTAGCTGTTCTGTGTATTAAGTACACAACAAATTGAAGCAGATGTAGAAGAATGATTTAGCTCAGAGTAAATAGCAGGAGTTAAAACTCCTTTTCCAAAGTGAATCTTTTAAAAGCTTAAGAGCTGTTGATTTCAAAAACTGTTCTTGTTCATTATCATACTTCCTGCCTTGGGCTGATACCAAGTACCAGAGCAATCCTGAATACTCTAAGCGAGCCACTGATCAACCTATTTTTGATGGAAATTTGTAGACCTCAATGGGTTAGGCAATTAGAACAAAGATCTGAAGTCTTGGATGCTTACCCAAATTGAGCTGAACTTCTGAATATTTCTGTTCGCCAATCACTCTTGGATGATACTATTTACATCGTCACAGAGGGAGTACTATTGATCACCTTCCACTACCATGGCTGTTATAGTGTCAATCAAAACCAAGCAGCTTGATAACATTCAGATTCCAGCTGTACAAATGTTCTCTTTTTGGGGCTCATTAGTTTGCTCCAGCTGGCATCTTTTCAGCTAGAAAAAAGCACTGGTGTTTTCCTTCAGTACAAACAAAATTCTATGAAAATATTTTGCATGAACTTGAATCCCAATTAACTAAAGATGATATTTCTTAAAAAATAATCAAAAGAACTCTTGTTTAGGTATTAGAACTACAGGTGATGCACTGTTAGGATGTATCTTTTTTTATTCTATATTTTGATATCCCAATCAACGATAATTGGTAGTGGGTGAAAATGCCCAGACTATGGAATAGACTTGAAGTCAAAGATGGAAAGATTTCATTATGCTAGAAGTTGTTGCCCACAAATTAAGATCTGTTAATTCAAGTGCCAAGCAGAATACTTTGATGGATTGTAGTGTAGAGCTAGACAAAGAAAGGAAGGTCTACTACTCATGCGTTACTAAATTCATTTCACCTATAAGGAGAAGAATATTGATTTCATTCATCTCAGTCAGTTGCTAGTATGACTGAAGAATAATTCAAATTCAGTGACATCAGCTGTACAGATGATGTTACTGTAGCAGAGGATGGTGAGAAATGGTGACCCAAGAGTGATAAATGTAATTTCATCAGAAGAGATCAAAAACAGTCTTTAACAGAAGGTAGAGCAAGATCTGTAGATTCTACTGCTCCTTAAGTCTATGATAACCTTTGTAATGTTTATGGGTTTTAAGCTGTGGTTGATTTTTCATTTGACTTATGAATAACCAGGACACACAGACCAAAAGAGTGATAACATGGGGCATTGACTCTTGATAGCTGGTGGTATAAGTTGGGAGAAACTATATAAATCAAAGGAGTTAACGTAGTTGTAATTAAGTGGTGAAGCATTTCATAGGTGAAGAAATTGTTTCCAGGGTTTAGCAATATGGGCCTAATGCAAAATCATATTGAAGTAAATGAAAATATTTCCAAATCACATCAGTAAGTTTTGGATTGAGCTTCTATACCAAGACACAGCGAAGCGACATAGATTTGTAATTTTGCTTTTTGTGAAGAATCTTTTTATTTTTTGAATTTGAGGTTTTGAGAGGTGGGTTTTTTTCTAACCTTTCTTAAAGTAAGATATTATCTTCTTATTTTTCCACCTAAGGACTCAGTGTGGGACAACTTAATTACATGAATAGCCATCATGAAGTTAATGAGATGATCCGTTTGCTTAAAACTCAACATTTGTGTAAATTGTCACAATGACTTGAAACAAAAATTCAGATACCACCACAAATGACAAGAAATGAATTCAGATGTTCATTGCACTTGGTACAATTCTGAATAGTTACGTTTCAAGGACACTAAAAAATCTGATCTCATCAATGTTGAGATGCAATGTTGAAATGCAAGAAAGTCAAGACGCACTATATTTCTTATAATCCAAAAGAGTTTTTGTTTCACACCCTATTTACATATTAGGTCTCTGAAGTAAAAAATTAGAAGCCATTTTATATAGTCTTATTTTGCTACAAAGGCAACCAGTCCAGTTTATCAGAATATGACTACATACATATGTACAAGAAGCAGGATTGACTACACACTGTATTTGCTCATGGTTGCCAAATAAACAGGCATGGGGAGGAATAAAGCAGACAATCATCCTTTAAGGAAATCCTGAACACATGAAAATATATCTGAAATCTGAATGTTTTTCTCTTTCTTGTTTGTTTTGAAACAATCTCTTAGAAGTACAATTCCAGGGTTTTGTTTTAGAATCGGCTTTTTTGAATGAGTAAATATGAGACAAATGCGTGAATTCAAACCCAAGTATGAGGGATTTAGCCTCTGTTGAGTCAACAGGATTGAAATGAATCAATCATGTACATAAAGCCTTATGTGAGCACAAGACTCCCTACAGAAACAGGTATTTACCTTAAAACATTTACTTACCTCCAAGTCCAATGTGTTGTTTCTTTTCTTGTTACCAGTAACAAAACCCTTTCACACACTTGCTATCTCCTTGTGGATTTACACTGCGTTCTTCTCACATATTTTTACATTTTACATTGCAAATTTTGTTTATGCAATTAGAATCATAGAATCATAGAATAGTTGGGTTGGAAGGGACCTCTAAAGGTCATCCAGTCCAACCACCCTGCTGTGGGCAGGGACATCTTCAACTAGATCAGCTTGCTCAGAGCCCCGTCCCACCTGACCTTTTTTTG
>NW_008795918.1:3957422-3968440 GCF_000699145.1 Aptenodytes forsteri
GCATGGTGGCGTTGGGTCGACGGTTGGACTCGATGATCTTAGAGGTCTCTTCCAACCTTAATGATTCTATGATCCTAGGATGAAGATATTAAACAGTACCGGTCCCAATACGGACCCCTGTGGGATGCCACGCATGACCAACCTCCATCTGGACATTGAACCGTTGACCACTACCCTCTGGATGTGACCATCTAACCAATTCCTCACCTACCGGAGAGTCCACCCATCAAATCCATACCTCTCCAGTTTAGAGAGAAGGATGTTGTGGAGGACCGTGTCAAAGGCCTTACAGAGGTCCAGACAGATATCTGTAGCCCTTCCCATGTCCACTGATGTGAATCTCAGGTAAATTGTGAATCTCAGGTAAAGTCTTCCTTTCATTTGTTTTGTCTGTCCAGTATACATCCAGAAAACAACACTCCTTTGGCTTAATTTTCAGAGATTCTGAGCATCACAGAGCCTCACTGAAGTAAGAGATATTAGTCAGGCCAAGAAAGTAACAAGATTTGTGCCTAATCCTGAGACATCTAAATTTACCTTGAGGCACCATTATGCTTTGTGCAATAGATTATTGGGGAAAGTCTTGCTGAGTGGATGGCCCCTTCTGTGGTATCCCATACCTTAAATCTCTCTCTCATAGAGATGCCCATACTGATACATCTCAGAATGTAATCATGGTAGCAGGACTCATTTAGCTTTTTAAATGTATTTTTATTCCAAAGCAATGCTAACGCTGAAGGCAGTGGCATCCAAAGTACAGCAAAAGAAATATGAAAAGTATTGTTTTGTTCAAGGCACAAAATGGAGCTCTGATGTTTAGAGTCCCAATATTTATGATATCAACAACAAGTATTCTCTGACTTTTATGACAGCAGCTAGGAAATAGTTTGGGTGCTGTTAATATTTATCATCTGCAGTATTTTGTATTTTGTTACAAAACATTTAATTGCTTGATCTGGATCTACAATCAGTGACAACAAAACAAATAAACACTGGTTTTGGTGGAAATGTTTTACAGTTCTTCCTACATCATGAATCAAATTAAAAGATAACTAGTTCAGCTTGATGTTGGAGCTGAAATCCTTATCATCATAACTGACTCAGATATTAAATCTTACTTTAATATTTTAAAAGTGCAAAGTAATTTAAACAATTAACTTTATTAAAGAAAATATACAGAGCATAGGAGGAATGAGACAATAGGAGAAAAAATAGAAAGAAGAATGAACAGGAGGGAGAGCCAAAGCTAAGGCAAAATGCATTACTGGTGGATTCTGCCAAAGAACAGAAAGGCAGTTTCCATCCAAAGTTCTGTTTTCCTATTATTCGGAGCTGTGGCTGCAGTCACTCCCTGCTAAACCAGCGTGGCAGCTGTGCAAACTCCACTTTAAAACCTGGTATTTCACCTGTTCACTTGGCATTTAAGCTCTATGAGGTTCCTCTTGAGTAGATTAATGCATACACCAAGCAGTTTTCTCTGGAATGGTAAAAGTCCCATAAAGGTAAATCCTTATCTTCCAAAGTGTCATTAGATCAGAATTAAAATCTGTAAGTTAAAACTGATAAAGTTAGCAAAACTAAAGTGCCATTTACTGCCCTCTTTGTTCGCCACATCCCTAGAAAGTATGAAGAGAGTTAGTATCTGCCAGAAGGGTCCTGATTATAATTATGTTTGTGGCAAATACCCCCTGGAAGTATCTTCACTCCTAGAAATATGAAGAAAAAAAAAAAAGAAAAGGGAACAGTGTGACTTTAAAAATGTTTTTTAGATCATACTTGCAAACATGTCAATTCTGGCCACCCCTTTGTTTCCCAGGTGCATCCCTAACAGTTTCAGCACATCTGAAGAGACCAAATTATTTAAGTCTGAAGATTTTTATATTCCAGATATTTTATTAGGTATCATCATTTGATCGGCCTCTCAAGTTATGGAAAGAACCAGAACAATTCATAGCTTTCAATGGTATTTATAATTTTGTATTTTAAAGCATCATTCTGTAGCTTACCGTCTGTGTTTTCCATTACACTGAAGTCAGTATTGGCTTGCAGTTCATTGTCAGCTCAGCTGACTGACTTTTGATGGTCCTTCTTAAAGTATCTATCTGTGTTCCTGCATCGTTCTGGGACACTGGCTATAGAGACTGCTTATTGTGTCTCTATCATCACACAGTTCTTGTGCAGATTATCTTACAGATATCTCCAGCACTTCTGTTACAGTTTACTGAATCGCTTATCCTGGAAAAGCCAAAGTCACTGGGAGAAAGTATTTACTCAAACAATGCATATTAATTCAACAATGAGAGTCTCTGGTTAACGCAGCAGGACTGTGTTCTTTTGAATATTCTGCATTCTGAAACCCAGTCGTCACTAATAGAGATTCCAGTGCTGATTAAATCATGAAAAAAGCCTCTGTTGCCTTGCTAAACAGGACCTGGGCAGTCAGCCTGCAACTGTCATCCAGCTGAATTTGCTAGGCACTGGCAAAAGATAGAGCAGGCTAAAGAAAGTTTCTCAAGCCCATGCAAGAGTAATTTCCTTTTCATCTGCCATTGTGGAACGTGGTTTGCTTTTTCCCAGCCAGCAAATCTTGTCAATGCCTGGAAATTAGCAGCACACTTTTCAGGAGGTTTTAGTCCAGCCACTTCCCTCAGAAGTGCCACCATGCACTGTACAGTGTACTTGACAGTAAGTTAATTGAGTTTTAATTACTTATTCTTACTGGGTTCAATAGCTAACATGTTTGAAAGTCCAGTCATTTTCTTAAGCTATATTAGCTTAATGAGGCATATATAGGCCCCCATAGTCTTTGCACTTATATGGCAATTTTGTGATTAATACTAATTAATGACACATCAGTGCACATTTGAAGTGAATGATGAAAAAGATCATCCAACCCTGATAATGAATATGCTAAAGCAACATTCAAGCAAGGCAACAGAGAGGGAGAATCTAGATAAACATGCCTCAGTTTTCTGCTGTGGTAAGTTGAAATCAAACAATATTTGTTTTTACATTGTAGAAGGCCCCAAACAGATTTGATTGATTGCTTCTGCTTTCCCGGCTTGCTGTTTCTTCTCATTTTTTTAAGCTACTTCCTCAGTGATGTATAAGAATGGAAGCTAGCAGTGAGAAAATGTGCCAGAAAGATGGGAAATGCAGATGATTACAGAATCCATCAGAAAAGGATATTCTACATCTGTCCATAGATCAGAGGCTTAAAGACCACATTAGAATATATTCAAACTTTCACTCTTTTCTTTTCTCAAACTGATGATAAAGGAATGACACAACAGATTTGACAATATTTGTTCAGAGGGAACTGGTCAGTCGTGCAGTGTGAGCCAGAAACCATAGCAGTATTTTAGGAATAAGAGCTCCTGTTCCTCTGCCGTCTCTTTAGATAATTTGTTGTGCCTGTTCTTGTACTGTTGCTTTGAATTGTGTTCATATAAAAATAATAGATACTGTAATGGTACTTTGTACTTCTGTCAAACTTTTCAACCAAGGACCTCAAAGCACCATTCAAAATTACTAATTCTTACCATGTTTCCAGCAGATGTGTTTACATAGGTGTCAAGGTGTCGGGGAGTCTATTTTACACAGCCTGTCCTTTGCTACCAGTGCCTGTCTTCATTATGGTGGAAAGATAGGGGAGTATTTGTCAGATGCTTTGTCCTCCCATGAATAGGCTTTGTTATGCACATGATAGTTCAGGGCATGTGGACCGTTAGAGGATGTATGCCTAACCCTGGTACCAGTAAATGGACTTGCCTTCCTTCTCAAGTGGAAGAAGCCTATACTTTGTGGTACAGAAAACCTTGCTTTTACTTCTTGTTGAATTATCAGTGGTAGAGAATGTTGCTTTACCTTCCCATTTCCTTTTGTGTGGTTCTGTGCGTCTGAGAAATGTCATGGGTTTTATAAACACGGGGGGGTACAAATCCTGATGTCAGTGAGAGAGACTGACTTTTTATATATCAGCAAGTGATGGGGAGAATGGGCTGAAAATGGGAAGGAATATGCACATTCTAACTGCATAGCCCTGCAGACAACAGAACAGGAAGAACCTATTGACAATGATAAATACAGTTATTTAGTTGGATAAACGGTCCCAAACCTGGGAAGCTCTGTAATGCTTTTTAATGGGGTTGCACAGTAGCTAAACATAAAAAAATAAAATAGGCAAACCTTAAGGGGGAAATCATAGATACTTTGAAGTCAGTAACAAAACTCTCCTTAACTTGAATAGGCCAGGATTTCACGTTGAAAAGATTGCAGAATTGTTGGATAAAAGAAGAGGGTAGATTTGGGAAAAGAAAAATTCCTTGCACTAAAATTTAACAGATTACAAAATAGTTGATGTGAGAAACATCTGAAATGCTATTCCATGAGCTGATTAAAATTTTCTTGGACAAAGCAGTTGTGTATACTGCTATGTGTGGGATGAAATAATAGGCCTTTTTCATCTTTTAACTTTTACTACACTGCTATAATAAAAGACACAAAAATCAATTCTTTCCAGTGGTTCAAGGAATTATTTCACTTTACAAAGCTAGAAATGTGCCAATTCACTTGGCCATGTCTCTTTAAGGTGTCATTCTAATAAAGTGTGTTCAATTATTCCAAGTTTGAAAACTTATACTATCTTTTTTCTATATTCAAATGATTTCACACATTTTTGAAACACTTAATCTCATTGTCATTTTGTATCTTAGCTGGTAGAGAGCCATGGTTTGAGGATTTCTTTCTGGCTTTCTTGCAATACAACCACAAAGCATAAATATCACGCACAAATTTATTTTTACTTAATGTTATAATGATGTAATGATTGAGACAGGAACCTTGCTTCTGTAGAAGTAATTCTTTTCTTATACACTGTAAATGGAGAATTATGCTATCTTCTGTTTCTGGTGAATGGAAATTGAAAAGCAAACCTTTCAAAGAACTTAATTTTAAATCAAATACGATTAAGCACCTCAGGTGTTTAACAGAATATGACTGGCAGTGTGGCATTCCCCAAAAGAAAACTGAAGAAAATGGCATCTCTCTGCTGTGAAGAGGGGCAGAGATCATAAATAAAGTAGGAATGACCTCCGTGCTGAATGAAGGCTTTGCCTCAGTCTTAGCAGGGTTTATAACACCAGTTATTCATTGCAAATATGGAAACTAACATTATCACAATTGAATTAAAAGCGATTTAGCCAGCAGCAGGCCTTTTAATATAAATTTAGCAGGATGGAAAATTCAGGCACATTTTAAAGCAAATCATGTCTAAAAACAGGGAGATGACTACAAAATGGGATAGAATATAGGTAGTGTTGTAGCAGACTAACTTGATACAAGTTTGGTAGAGTTCTGCACAGCCATGTTCAAAAAAAGATGTACTGGAAAGAAGTGCAGCAGGCTAGTAATACAGTCAGAGGGAAGGGGAATGACTCTTTATGGCAGATGCTGCCTGGTGTTGGCTGTGTACTAGGCAGCCTTGTTAGTGCAGTGCTGAATTCAAGTTCACAGACCTTGTCTTTATCTAAGCATCTCAGACCTCAGAATTGCCTTGATTGAGCCAGCTTGTGTCTGCATACTAAACACACTTCTAGAAAATGCCTGAAAGGCTTAACTTGCACAGCCTGGTAAAATCACAGCTGAGAGGAGATGTGAATGGTGTCTATAAGTTATAGAGGGGAACTATTAGTTTCAGGGGAATCTTAGCACAAGAACTGATATACACCTAAACTAGATGAGAATTGTGTTCTAAAAGGTAACAGAAGCGTGAGCTCTAATACATACATCGTGAGAAACTGAGGGAAAGACAGAGAGACAACTTTTATGATTGGACTTGATAGGCTTAGGGAAGGGGATGAGTATTACATATATTTATTTTTAGACTTTGTGACTGTGAGGCCAAGACTCTGTTACTGTTGAGGTCTCTTCTGACACTCTGGTTTAAAAAGACTGTAAACATGAAAAGTTAAGAGGGAAGGTTGGACAATGACTTAGGTGAAATCCTGACCCCAGTAAACTCAGTTCAAACTGATGATTTGATGGGGCTAGGATTTTACCTTGAGTAAACTGCAGAGATTCTCCTAAGTGTTCATTTTGCCTGGCAATGCAGGACATCTAGTAGCAGAAACACATATTAAAACATGAAAGCCTTTATTTGCTTTGTGCCAGTTCAAAGTACATGCTGCAGTTCTAAACACGTCAGCATAACTTTCCTCTCTAGAGTCAGAGTGGCTTATTTTCTCCTGTAAATAAGAACTAGTAGCATGCTCTCTGAAGGTAGTGTCATGCTGTCATAAGTTGCTTGTTCTAGCAATACAATAGGCATTTTCCTAGCACAAAGAAAATTACTAATTACAATTTAATTAACATATTGAATGCCTTGGACATTTTTAAAGGAAGAAGTACTTGAAAAGGAATGGCTTTTACTCACAGTTTCTAGTTTTTCTCCTTTACTGCCAAGAAAGAGCAATTAGGCAACATCAGTTAAAAAAAAAAAATTCCATTTTATATTTTATATATAAGAGAGAAAATGTAGTGAGAGGCAGTAAAAGAAAGAGCTGGAAGTATAAATGTCAATAAAACTTACAAGGCAATTTACTATAGTGTAAGGCCTGAATTCTGCATGGTTAGGTCCTTAGTTTTTATGCTTACTCATGCTGAATGACATGCAGAGCTGAAGTGTGTGCCTAAATCCTGATGGTTTCACTGGGACATATACACAATCATAAAGCTAGCAGGTGCCATCAGGAATAAAGATGGACTAAATTCATGTTTTTGAACACATGACACGTCACAGATATTGATGTTCCCTGGAGGACAACATATTATTCTCTCAGGACTGAGGACTGAGAAGAAAGACGTCTACTCACACCTACAGATGTTCTGGGATTGCACAATTGCAGCAATATAACTTAAATTCAAGAATGTATTATAGATATTTTATTTTTAATCTATTACAAGACCAGCCACATATGAAAAGTATGGGAGAAAAGCTACAAACAGTCAAAAAGCCCTTTAACTTTTCTTCTCACCACCACAGGAAAATAAATCCTTCCTCCTGTGCTTCTAGGTGACTGTCATATTTAGTAGAGTTAAAGCCAATTTCTTATTACCATTTAGTTAATTCTTATACCAGATCTCCTGAACATACCTGTTTTTTATCTGAAGATGAGGTTCACATGCCATGGACCAACAAAGGCAAATATGGCCAGGTCTCTGATGCTGTCTTATGTGTCTCAAGCTCAATGTGGAAAGTCCATTACTGTGCCTTCAAAAGTAATTTCAAAATGCAAATGCACTGGCTAACAGATTCTTGTCTCAGAAGGATAGGCAATTTCCTTGCCCCGTGCTCATTTATTTTTCATAAAGAATGAAATATAGGGCAGAGTTTTGTTTGTTGACAGTTATCAGCAGTAACTCAGACTCAACACTGACCTAAATTCTTCCTGCTCAGAAGCGCTGAAGTAGAAAATAATGAAGGCAGTGTTGTTTCTCAAATGCAAAACTTGAAATTGCTGGAATGCCTGCAAGTTCAAGGCCTCCAGTTTTACTGTTCAATTCCTTACAGTAAATTCTTCTATAGAAAAATTGACCTATTTGGTAGGTATTCCTGTACTGAACTTGATACCCTAATATAATAGTTTCTCTCCTTGCCCCCCGCCCCCCCAAAGCCCTTTTTATAAAAAGTTTGTGAATATTATTTATGGAGGAGTGAGAATCCACAATTTCATGCCCATTTGTATATGCTTTATTTTTCATGTGCATGTGGAATTTAGTGCTGAAGCACAGCATTATGGAATATCTGCAAAGAGTTGGATGCTGATGCTGTCTTGTGTGTTGCTGTTTTAAATTAATCATTTGGCCAAAGTAAATGTTTGGAACTTATGTCTTGGTCTTCTGCTGCCTTCTTTACAAGGGTGAATATTTTTATGACAGAGAGGATTCTTGTTTATGGTGTTTGTTAGCTTCCTAATGATGTACCATTTTAAGGAACATTTCTTTGAAAAACAACCAAACGACCTCATTAAAACCAGTGTTAGCATGTGTCAGTGCTCCCAACAATCATTACATCAGCAATAGCAGTCTTCATCAGTGACATTTTTATTTTACTCGAATAAATTACTCCAGCTAATGGTAATTAAAGCTCTGTGTACAGCTTTGACGTGTCAGTAGGAAATCCCACCTTTCAGCTGAGAGGTTTCGGGGTAAGATAGAGATAACGATATGGCAACCTCCCAGTACCCATTGTACCCTCAGGTAGATTGGTAGGCAGCCAGTTGTCTCATATACTGTCTCTGAATGCCAGTTTATCTCAAATGTCATTCTTTTGCTGTTTCTCTTTCTTCATGGTATTTACTGTAGTTGGCCAACTACTGATTTCCCTCTGACATTAGGGGGCTTTTTTATACACTGGGAGCTGTCTACCTGTCAAAGATTTCCTTTCAGTCCCCAGGGGTGAGAGGAGCTAAACAGAATGGTTGGAGAAAATAAATTGCTCAGGAGCATTCCCCACTGTGCTGAATCCAATACAGAAATACAAATGAGAGCAAATAGTGTAGCCAAAGACTGCCAGTACTGTGCTGCATGGAATGTCTCTACACAGAAGTATCTTTTATTTTCTCCAAACAGCTACCATACATGAGGAGGCCACACATGGTGTATGTCTCAGTGTGTGTATCACCAGTTGTAGCCTGTGCATGTTGCATTTCCCATTAAACTGTTGGTGTCAGCTTCAATAAGATGATGGTCTAGCCCTAAGAGGTTCCTTGTGCTACTTCTCCCTTGTACTGGCGCTACTCAAACGCGGTGCTTCTTAAAGGAGGTCTGGGCCCTGCCGGAGCTCTGTGTGGAGAGAGTCTGTGCAGCCACACTCTGCAGTCAACTGAAGAAAAGGAATGAAGGTGGATGTTAGGCATTATGCTAATACAGCTTTTTATTGCCTCTGAAGTATTCTGTTTCACATGAAAATAGCTACTTTACCATAAGATGTATTTTAGTATAGTTAAATTTGGGAAATATAAAAAAGCATGGGTATGTTGCATAAAGTAGGTGGTCTCATATACTGTAGGATATTCTACTAATAGAAGATGTCACTTTACTAATGTAATTTTGTATTATTCATACTTGCATATTGAATTTTCACTTTTCATATTGCAATTTGTATTTGATCTCATTATTATACTTTCCTAGACTGCCATACCTCACTGGGGAGCTGTTAGGTTGAGTATTTGGTCTCGTTTTATTTTCTTGTTCCTGCTGTTCCCTTCAGAGGTGTCGTTAAGCTGAGAATTTGATGTTCTATATTTTTAATTATTTGTATACCTCGGAGGGCTCGTAAGACCTTGTTACTTGAAAGTGTGTGTGTGTGTGTATATAGAGATTAATAGACAGATAGATATACATGCATATATATTATGGTTTATATTTGGATGTTTGAGGGGGGAAGATAATGAAGTGAAGTCCTGTATGTAAAGCAAGAAATTTGAATATGTCATTGCTAATTAATTAATGTTGAAGTAAGAAGCAGCTTATATCCTGAGTTCCTTTGAAAATCTGGCTACTCATATGCTTAGCTAAGTATGGATTAAGGTATTTAACTTCAGATTCTCATGCATGAGTGAACTATTCCTCTAAATGTAGGTGTGCATGTATATTAGAAGTTGCATGAATGTATAAACGTTTCCACTTCATACTACATCAATATTATACAAGGCCTATTCCAGGATGCTATCGAATATTGGAAAAGGATGCCCCCTAAAATAATACAATTTATATTTTGAAAGTTGTCAGAAATCAACATCCAGACTATAGCATTCTTGTTACTATTATTATTATTAATGTGTCTGCAACACTGGGAAACCTGGACTTCATTTGCAACCCAATTGAGCTGTCATCATTATTTCATCATTACAAACATGACTTTTTTTTTTTTCCCCTAGAAGTTTCAATTTTTTCTTGTTCTCTCTGAGTAATAATTCTTGGCTGGTTTCTTCTTCTCTTCTTTCCTTGATAATGCATAGAGCATACTTGTTAAGATTGACATCTCTACAGTAGTATCACTCTTGTATATTCTCTGTGTGCCTCAATCTTTTTTCTGCCATCCTTTTTTTTTGGTTTGATTTCCTTCTTCATCCCTGCCATTGCAGGGCCAAAAGTCTAGACCAACCTTCGCAGAAGGACTTCATTAAAGTTCTTCTCTTCTTTCCTTGATAATGCATAGAGCATACTTGTTAAGATTGACATCTCTACAGTAGTATCACTCTTGTATATTCTCTGTGTGCCTCAATCTTTTTTCTGCCATCCTTTTTTTTTGGTTTGATTTCCTTCTTCATCCCTGCCATTGCAGGGCCAAAAGTCTAGACCAACCTTCGCAGAAGGACTTCATTAAACTGTTCCTTGTGGCTCTTTGTGCAGTCTGATGGATGAGTTGTTTGTAGTTTTGTTTCCTTGTCAGGAAAACTTCCTGGGAGCCTGAGGTGAGACTGAGTTCTAATTACACGTGAAAAAGCAGCGTTTTCAGTCAGAAGAAATTAATTCCATGGCAAATGATATGTTATTTTTCACTACAGGGCTTTCTTGTTATGCTAAAAATTGCCCTTAAATGGCACAGTTCCCCTGTGAACAAAATGAGAAAGCTCTAAGGAGTAATTCTTATATGAAAATAGACCATTTGTTTTAGACACTTTGCAGATGTGAAAGAAACACACCGTCCAGTCAGGGATGTAATCAATGAACCTCAAAATCTACGTGAAAGGCATTATTCCTATTTCATGGATAAGTAAATGTGGGCATTCTGGTGCACTATTGTGCTGATTTTGGCTGGGATAGAGTTAATTTTCTTCATAGTAGCTAGTATGGGGCTATGTTTTGGATTTATGCTGAAAAAAGTGTTGATAACACAGGGGTGTTTTCGTTATTGCTGAGCAGTGCTGACACAGAGTCAAGGCCTTCTCTCCTTCTCACCCCACCCCACCAGCGAGTAGGCTGGGGGTGCACAAGAAGCTGGGAGGGGACAC
>NW_008795918.1:3968699-3973527 GCF_000699145.1 Aptenodytes forsteri
GGGAGTGAGCGAGTGGCTGTGTGGTGCTTAGTTGCCAGCTGGGGTTAAACCACGACAACTATGAACTTTCGCTAATATTGGTTTCAGTCAGGCAGAAGTCACCTGCTCCAAGGATTGCTGTTCTGCTGTCCTGCTTTCCTACTACAGGAAGAAAACAAGCAGATTAGGTCCCATCCATTTTTTGATCTTCTGCCATTGCATTTAGTATAGAAATGAAATTATGCATCTGGGAAAGATGTAATCAACACTGATTACATTATAAAAGAGACATTTTCCTCCATCAGTGAAAATATATTTCTCGTGCAAGAAACTCACTGGAACTCAAATGTAACCCTAGATTCATTCTGTGAACTTCAGTGTTAGCCAGCCTACAGGTTTCTGCCATTTCTGCATGCTCTCAGCTGTAAAGATGCAGTTCTGTTCATTTGTGTCACAGTAGCAAACACGTTTTCATGTCCTTTTTAGACATATTCCAATACTATTGGCATGAGCTTTCTTCCCAACATTGCCCGTGGGCTTTTTATGAGTGCTCTCCAGCAGCTCCAAATGGCTGGATCTGTGTCCCCTGTTGTGGTATAGTACAATGTTCAGGACAACAAAATCAGGAAATATGCGATGTTTGGAGATAGTCTGAGATCAAAACAGGATGACTGCTGCTCTCTGCGTGGGAATGTTAGCTCTGCAGCACATCTGATACATGAGTGTTTGTCTCTCAGTATAGCCAGATGGGTATAAATCTGGGCTTTCAGGATTTGGATTGCTAAATTTGTCAAGATGGCATTGTGAGAATATTAGCTGCTAGCTGCTAAACTCTCCGTTCACCAAGAAGGCTGCTCTTGATGCTTCCTGATAAGCTATGTGAAATGTTTGTCATTTTTACTTTTCCTTTTTTTCAAAATCTCTTGCCAGTGTTTATCTTGCCTAGGATTTAAAACTACATTTGCTTTAAGCTATGTGAAATAACATGTAAGTAAACAACATAAAAATCAACTCTGTGATTTAAACATTTTCACTCTAAAACTGTCTCCACATTTTCCCACTGCTGTTATACATTTTTTAATGTCTATGGGAACAATCATATAAGTGTATTACTTGTTATTTCTGGTTCTTGAATATAAGATTTATCTACAAGCTTCCTGCACAGTCAAGCAAATACTCTCCCCTGTGCTGCTTATGCCAGGATGTACAGTACTATCAATCAGTTTATTACCTCTTGTTCTTTCCAAGCTTTTGATTGCAGTCATAAACCCCAAAAGGACTCATTAAGCTTTTTGCACTTTTATTTCCATGTGCTTGGAGCACTCTTAAAAAATAAAGATTTTAACCTAGGTAAAACTTTTTTGAACACATTTTGAAAATCAGACCAGGTCCTAATTGAGCAGTAAGAATTTGTGGTCTTTCAAGAAGTGCTTGGGTCTGCATGCAAAGTGTCATTAATTGTAGGCTCTCAGAGTAAGGGGAAAGGTACAGCATTCAACAAACAAGCAAGGATAGCTCTTTGATTAGAGTAGCACTAAAGCTGGGCAGTTTTGAATAGACATGTATAATGTTAGGTATAGCTAGAAGGAGAAATTAAACCCAAAACTTGAATTAGAAGATGTAATGCATAGTCTGGAGAAGTTTTGTGACTATCGTGGTTTAACCCCAGCCAGCAACTAAGCACCACACAGCCACTCGCCCACTCCCCTCCGGTGGGATGGGGAAAAGAATCAGAAGGGTAAAAGTTGGAAAACTCATGGGTTGAGATAAAGACTGTTTAACAGGTAAAGCAAAAGCCACGCACGCAAGCAGAGCAAAACAAGGAATTCATTCACTGCTTCCCCTTGGCAGGCAGGTGTTCAGCCATCCCCAGGAAAGCAGGGCTCCATCACACGTAACGGTTACTGGGGAAGACAAACGCCATCACTCCAAATGTCCCCTCCTTCTTCCCCCAGCTTTATATGCTGAGCATGACGTCATATGGTATATGGAATATCCCTTTGGCCAGTTTGGGGTCAGCTGTCCCGGCTGTGTCCCCTCCCAGCTTCTTGTGCACCCCCAGCCTACTCGCTGGTGGGGTGGGGTGAGAAGGAGAGAAGGCCTTGACTCTGTGTCAGCACTGCTCAGCGATAACGAAAACACCCCTGTATTATCAACAGTGTTTCCAGCACAAATCCAAAACATAGCCCCATACTAGCTACTATGAAGAAAATTAACTCTATCCCAGCCAAAACCAGCACAGTGACATATAATAATTTCTGCAGATTAGAATAATTTGCAGGAAAAGGGGAAAAAACATTATCTTACATGCATTTTGGAGGATGACAGGAGAATGTCTATGTATGATCGTGCTCCCTTTCTTTTATGTCCCTCGCTGAAGTATTTTGTGTTTCTTAGTGTTTTCTTTCTCACTAAACAATACATATTTGGTGAGGAAGTCAGCCAGTGTGAATTGGAATAGCTCCATTGAAATGAATGTGTTTATGCTAATTTGTACCAGTTCAGGACTTTCCTCATGTACCAGGGCCATGCAGTCCTTTGAAAAATGACAGCAATTTTTTGTATAGTAACAGAATGCTGTTCCTTGGGCTATGGAAAACAACTCAAGCTTCATACAACATTATGTTTGGTAAAAATATTTGGCATAGAGAGTATGGTGTTGATTTTCCCTACCATGAATGCAGTCTGACTTCTATAACAGCTTAAATAAATTACTTGTTAACATTTACAGCTGTTAACTTACTCACTCATCACATCACAATGGATCAGTGTCAGCAGGAGTGAAAATCATGTTAAAGCAACTGGATTGAACAAGACAGAAAAAATTAGTTCTGGAAAGTTGAAACATTTAATTACATGCTGTTTCTTGGGAATGAACCACTTTTCTTGGCATATCGGTCCAATGACTTTCCCTAGGCTCTGGGTGAGCACAGAGATCTGCCTGTACAGTGTTGTTCTAATAGCAAGACTTTGGTTTAGAAATAACCTGACCTTGGACATGAATGCCCTGTCTGAATAGGTGTGCAGACATCCTCATCTCTGAGGGGCATTTGAATCCCTATTGCTATCTTTTGACCCTGGCATAGAATAGGTTAATGAAGGGCTGAAACTTTGAGTCTGGTTCCTTTTTGTTAGAGACTCTGCTTTGAACTTAAAATTGATGTTTAAATGGAAGAATTTCGCCTAGTAATGTATGCAAATTGGTGAAAATTCTTACTTATTTTATTGCTAAAGTTTTACAGGGACATGAAGACTATTCCTTTTACTGACTATTTAGGAGATGATAGCATATTTAAAATCCAGCACATTCAGCCACATTATATGTGTAATTAACTTCAGTAGGAATGGGTTTCAAATCTCTCACTGACTTCAAAAAAGGAAGGGCTTAATCTATGAACTTTTCTCTAGTTAAATGCATGGTACATTGTTTACTCATTTGGGCGTTCACCAGATAGAATGATCTTTGGTTAAAAAAACCCAAAACATTAAAATGTTTTTCTTTTTTCTGTGGAGGTATTTTGATTTTTATGATTGTTTAATGAAAGTAGGGGAGCTAAAAAAAAAACCCCAAACATCTGGAAACCTGTAGTGGCCAAGCAGGGAGCGTTGTAGACAAGATGGGGAACTGAAATTCTGGAAACCCACCATCATCCATTCTCCCAGGTCTGAGGCTTTTAGCTCAGACAGAATATCCAGGTTACCTCTGCTTAAGCCAAGTCTATACTCCTCCACCATACATTGCTGCTGGTTGGCCGACTAAGATATTTAAAAGAAAACATAAAGATCCATAGATATTTTCTTCATTTTTTGCATGAAAATGCAAGTTTCTCTTTCTTTTCACAATACATTGTAGACAACATACTGAACTCTGATAGGATGGTATGGGGAGAGTACTGTAAATAAAAAAAATAATCTGGAAATCTGTAAAAAAACCCACCCTGTAAATAATCCTTATTTTTGTTTGCCCTGAGGCAAACAAAACAGATCTAGGTTTCTGCACTATGGAGAAATACTGATGTTTAGAACTCTAGTCAAGATGCTGAAAATACTGTCTTTTCTTCCCATTTGTTTCGATGAAACTAGCCTTTTTTAAGATAAGGGTTCTTAAAACCCCTCCTTTTTCTTCTCTCTTGGAAGAGGTTCATAGGTATAGGTCTGATACTGGCATATCAGGGTCTGGCAGAATGGCTCAGTATGACAGTGAGAATAGGCCAGTCACTAAACAAAGCATTGTAATAGGAGTTTTACTGGCGTGCTGTGTTTTAATTGGTATGAAAAGCCTAGGATCTGATCAAAATAAGTAAGTGAATATTTCATGATAATGCCAATATAGTACAGTGCATTTGTAATCTCAGATATAGTTAACTGCTCAAATTATTGATCTTAATGGGATACAAAAGAGAGAAAGGCAGTATTCTCTAATGCTGATTCAATATTGTTGCTTTTTTTCTGGAATCCGCTTCTATTAACACTGTTCCAAATGTAACAGGTGGTTCTACTGTATTTAACTAGAAACAGTTTGCAGGCTGCTCTATTAAAAATAGAAAAAAGCAAACATGGCTTGAATTTTGTCAGTGCAAATTAAAAACATGTTAGGAAAAAAAATCTGATGTTGGTAATGACCTAATATAACAAGGTTATAAATAAATTGCTCACTGTTCTCATGTAGTTTTAGTAAACGGATTTGGGAATAGCACAACAAATCCCCAATGCCCAATTAAAGTCTCTTAACTAATTTAACAAATGCATTGTAAATGGGTAGCTGGAGATACTTTAAAAAAACATACATTTCACAGAGGAACTTTAATAGCCAAACAAATGGAAAATCAGTTCAAAAGCTTTAGCTTTC
>NW_008795918.1:3973621-3976335 GCF_000699145.1 Aptenodytes forsteri
TTTTTTTTTTTTTTTTTTAATTCAGATGACAGCATTTTGCTGTATGTGTCTTTTAAGAATGTCTTAACTGAGAAGCAATTTATAAGGTTTTCAAAGCCGCACTGGAGTTCTTTCTTTTTACCCAGAGTTACAATTTTGATGGGCTTTGCTTGTTTTGCTTTCAAATTCATTCCAAATGAATGGTGAAAAAAACAATTCACTTCAAAATCTGAGGCTGCTAACTTAGTAGTGAATTAACTCTGGGTCTGATTTAAGAAAAAGGCACAGATCTCTCCTTTTCTCCCTTGGTAAAACCTTGCCAGCCAGCCAACCGATGAAATGAAACATCTGGCTTTCCAGTGAAGATTGCTCTGGCATTTTGCCTGCACAAATTTTGTCCTTGTGGAATCCCTATAAAGAGTGCAAACTGTGCTTCAATTAAAGACTGAAGGGCACATACAGCAGCTGAGCAGCATGTGTGCTGGGACTGCATTTGATGGGCTGATATCAAGCAGGAAGATCAAGTGCAAAAAGAGACAGCTGTGGAAAATCTACTCAAGAGCAAATATTTCACAAATTGGGAGGTAGAAAACATCAGTCCAATGTATCTTTTTTCTCAGGAGCACTTAAGACACAATAAGGTCATGGGTGGTCACTAATTCTTTCCCTCTCCTTTCCTTGTGATTTTTTATAAAAAATAATTTTAGAAATGTCATCAGTCAGATGTCTTCCTTTCATGGTAAACCACTCCAACTCTATGAACATAAATTAAGGAACAGGATTTTTCCCTTCACTTTGAAAATCTATCAGACTGGTTATTCATAGGAACAACCAGACACATTGTCTGATTATCGAGGTATCAAAAAGTAGTAGTCAGGAGGGAACCATCTTGGTCTATAGAAGAATGTAGCATGTTCCTCTGAGTGGCATTCAGACTTATGCAGTATGGAAAAGAAAAGCAAAACATGACTTAATAATTTGGAAAAGATTGGTTTCATATGGCATTGGAGACTCAGACCCTGGAATACTTTGCTGTGGTCAAGACTCCAGACTCTTATAAATTGTTAAAAAATTGGAGAAGGAGCAAAAAAGAACTACAAAAATGGTCCTGAAAGCTATAGAAAATGCCTTATGATGCCAAACACAAAAGCTTGTTGAAGTGACTTGATAAGAAGAGTGAAAAATGACTTGATCAAGCTCAAAGACAGAATATTCTGGACAATTTCACAATCTAACCCAAAAGAATTAGATTTTGTAGTAAGAAATACATAATTCTCAAAACTCTAAAAGTGAGATTTGAAAGAAAGTATATGGAAAAAAGTAATTGTGAGTGCATTTGGGAATAGTTACATCCAAAAAGATTAGATTGTGAGACCCCTACCAGAATTCCTGCAGGCCACATTCAGATACAGTTATTTAGGCGCTTCTTGACTTAAAGAACATCAATAATTAGAGCGAAGCCTGTTAGGCCCCATTTACACATTAAGGTAAGATATAACAGCCCACTACTTCGGATTTATGCATATGCGTAGGTGAACTTCAAATACCTATATGCTAATATTAAAAGGAAAAGCATTAAACATGTTATTCAGTTGGTGAAGCAAATGTCACAGTGCCCTGACTATGTCCTAAAATCTGTGGGTTTTATGTAGCTTGTGCCTATCTAGAGGTGCTGAAGGTGTTTCTTAATAGACATTGCTAAACTGGATTTGTTGATCAGGTGCTGAAGACAAGATTCTCTTGGAAGAAACTGCAGCTGCAGCAACAGCAGCAAAATTTCATTTATTTTCAATACTGCTTTGGGCAAGATACAGAGAACAATAAAGAGACCAACTAGAAAGCTGAGCAGATGGGTTGCTGCTCTTTATCTAAAACAGTTCTCACATTGTTGTATGAACTTCCAAGAATATTTCCAAGGGAAGTTCTACACCACTGGCAATACTGCTGAGGGAAAGCACAGTGCCTTCCGCAGAAATGGAAAAAGTCTCTGATACTGACAGGGAACAGTTAACAAATCAGTTGAGATTTTCAGCTTTCACCAAACTTAAATTTAAAAAAAAGCATAGGATGGGCTTATGTCACAAGTCTATCTCTGCAGTAGCCAATCCAACACTAAAGAGAGAAGTATTTGAATATTCAAGTTTAGAAATATGAACATGGGAATGCAACCCATTAGATCATTTCCTAATACTTCCTCTCCAGTGACGTCATGAAGTGTGTTTTCCCAACACAACCTGAGAAGGTACCTCTGGGAACTGGTTTTACTCTTAGCTGTCAGGTCCATAAGCCTCCCAAGCTTAAACTGGTGAGTCTGTTGCTAATTTGTTTTATGTTCCTATTAATGTCTAATTAAGAAAGCCACTGAAAGTCAATATTGTTAATGGGAAAATCTAACAAAATGTAATTAAATTATTTCCATTAGGTTAACATTGTGGACTTTTACTGGATCATCTTAATAAGGCAAACTTATTAAAGGGAGTTTTACACAAATTGAAACCGGACCCTAAACCAGCAATGAATGCTACTGTCCCCTTCCACCACACAATCCTTTTCCCTTGCCGTTTTTCACACTCTTGTTTTTCTGTGCAACTACAAGCAGCTCTGTGTAGGTAAATTTTGTCCTTTATCCACAGTCAGAGAAAAAAGTCTTCATTCTGTTCTCTATTTCCAGTTGTTTCTTTTTTTCCCCCCATATAACATCTTCATTAAATAAAATGCATTGGCTGGGGGGGAGG
>NW_008795918.1:3976376-3979655 GCF_000699145.1 Aptenodytes forsteri
GAATGAATTAATATATTTGCAGGTGAGCAGGTTAGGAGGAAACAAAGCAAGTTTTCCCCTGCCACTTCTATCGTGACCTATAGGAATCACCATAAAACAATTCCATCTCAGATTTTTCAGTCCTTTGCCCTCTCTAAGGCTGTCAGCATGGATACTAGTTTGTTCAGTTATGCAAGTGTTTTTGTAATATGGACCAGACTCAAACCTGACAGAATATACCCCAGCACACTGTGAAAATCATACCCCTCCAGAATATTTCTCTTATATGACTAATTCTTTAAAATGCAGCCAACCAACCCATTTAATGTGTCGCTGTTAGCAGTCAATTGCAAATGCCCTTCAGACACCACTGAGCAGAGATGGGTTTGAAGCTTTGCTGTTCTGTTTCCCAGTTGCTGCGCAGTGCTAAGATCAGGCTGCTCTTTTCTGTGCCTCGCAGGACAAAGCTTAATAATGTTGGATGTCTGCTTAATTAGTTTGGGGAATTTCTCTGACTCTCCTCCACAGAAAATCCAACCACTGAGGGAGGAATTAAAGATTCATATGCACAGTCCTCTTGTGGCAAGCACCTTTACGGTGTCTACCACATCCTCATGCAGCAAACATTTGAATACTTCATGCTTTCAAAAGATTTCCTCTGGCACAACATTTCATAAAAAATAATAGATTAAGGTGTGTTATTTGCTCCCCAGTTCTTCTGAGGGCCAAAGCAAAATAAAATGAATGAGTTGATTTAGGCTGAGCCTTTGGACCTGAGATTTTTCTTCGGAATTTGGCATTCATTCAGTTGTTTAAGTAGATACATTGTAGTGTTTTGGATACTGCTTCTAACTTTAGATGTTAGAAAATACACTCTGGATATGGCAAAGAAAGGAGCACAGTTCGGTGCTCACATTCTGTAGAATTAAGAAGTATCTCATGCTTCCAAGAAGACTGGGATGTGTAATTGAATGGAGCATGGCATTAGCAACAACTACATTTTAAAAGGAAAACCATGACAGCAGACAGCCATGAAATATTTAGGAAAACAAACTGCAGTTTATTTTGGTTTTCATTATGCTGAATAACGGAAAAGTCACACTGAGACAATGCAGATGGCATGTTACCTTTTGTACATCCATCACAGAAATTTTATAATTTTGTATTTTTTAATATATTTTATATTTTTTAGGAGCAAAAGGTGATTTAGAGTAATATCTTGCCACTGGAGAGGACATTGAATTTGACCTGTCTGACTTGTAGATAGCTCATTTCTGGTTGAGCTGTTTTACAGAGGGAGGAAGGACAAGATTTCTTGCTAATCTATCCAAACTGTAACTGCCCTGGACTACTAAAACAGCAGTTGATTTCTCATTTCAACTTGTGCTTGAATTTCATGTGACTTTGGCTGGTAGGATGAGAAAAACTTGGATATTCTCTTTGTCATATAAGGCATCCTTTGTGCATGTTAAAGAAATATATATGTTGACTTTATAAGTTTATAAGCTCACAAGATTTTAAAAGTGGCCTTGTATCTTTGTTGTAGTTTCAGAGCAGTAGGAGCATGGCGTCTCATGCAAACCTGCAGGCTTTATGCTTGCCACAACCTACTGAAGTGTGCATATAAGAGGATAATTGTATGTAGGGAAAAATATAGCACTTGCAAAGGGCAAACTATGCCAACATACCTCCTTGCATGGAAGTATTACTTGGAAAAAAAGGAGGCCCATTAACTTGTCCAGTATTTCTGAATTAGTACTAGTCATATTTTTTTTCATTTGAGCCCTTTCTCACAAAGGCAAGTAGTGAGCAGCCTTTTCTTGGACATATAGGGAAGCAAATAATTTTAATGTATTGGAAGTCTATAAACACAGAGAAATTCATCATTGTGATCCACAAGATTATTTCTCTGCACTTCTTCACTTGCTGCTATAGTCAGCTACTCTTGCTCAAATTCACAGCCATTGATAGATACCTATTTCTCTCCCAGGCAGAATCCTAAATCTGAAATATGTGTTTTGTTGGGATGGATATGCTTGGGAATCATGCCATGCTTTTTAATTCATCTTCAGAGTTACGTGCAAGTCATGATAATAGTAGATTCATGGTTAGTAGGAAAGGAGGAGTAAAAAGGGAAGAAAAAAGACACACTTTCCTGACAATTAAGTTCAGCCATTCTCAGTGTTATGATATGGTTAGCTGAATGCTTTTTCCAAACTTGAGGTGGGACTCTCATGAGAAATGTGTGCCTATACTTCCTACTTTTTAGGATGAAAATGACAGTTTGTTTCTTTATTTCAGCTCTGATACGAGCACATCTCTGCATAAAGACAGTTATTCTTTTTCTGCTCAGTTTCCATCTCTCTCCACTCTCATTTGGGAGAGGAGAAGAGAAAGGGAGGAAGAACTGGAAAAGACCTAATGTATTTAGTGGAAAAAAATCTCTATAGCTATCTGAAACATCACAGAGAATTAGAGGATTTTGGTAGTGTTTTAGAACTGCTGTTTTAAAAACTGTTAGCTTTAGCTTTTGTCCATTTTAAACACACTCTTTCCCTATGCAATATGGTATTGCTCTATTAATCAATTAAGAGATAATCTTATGTAAAAGTGGTTTTTTGACCATATTATCAAAGTTCCCAGATCCACACAACAAAAGATTAATTTTGCTTTTTGCTGTCTGTAGGGAGGAGGATATGATTATTTGATACGATTCCAGTTCTGTTTCTCTTCCCAAATTTTCACATGCTTGTGCTTTTGTTTATCTTGGGTTACTATGAAAGGTGCTATGGGAAATTTATGGTAATCAGCAAATGAAGGGTTTAGCAATAGAAGGATAATTGCCTAAAAATCACTGGAAAAGAAAGAACAAAATCATCTCAATGTTGTATTGGTGAGGCAGAGGTGCCAGATTTCTACGACTGCAGTATCAGGGGCTGTGGAGAGGGTCAAATCTTCATGCATTATCATTATTCACAGTCAAAGGAAGATCATACATTAATGATACCTGCACTAGCTTCTCTCCATCATCTGGCCTGAAGCTTTATTTCAGGCAAGTTTTAAGGCTCCTGGCAGTATCTGCTTAGGATTAGAGCGCTGTGTATTTGCTAAAGGCAGCCATTGTACCCCTGCTTCTGAGAGCATTCATTTAGTCTGCATACGCTTGCTTTCTCAGTTTCTTCTTCCTTTTCCTAATCTACAGACCCCAAAGAAACTTTTATTTCTATTTTACTTATCCCTTCTCATATACTTTTTCTTTTCATGTTTTTTCTTTCTTTTCTCCCTGCCCTCCTCTCCCCC
>NW_008795918.1:3979927-3996151 GCF_000699145.1 Aptenodytes forsteri
CCCCGTTTCATAGTATTTTTCTCTACATTCCTCTCCTTTATTTAAGTTTTCAACTTTTCTTTATGAATCCCTACCAGGATTCATCATTGTCTTTCTCTGTTTTCCAGGTCTTTCCTCATTCCCTCATTCCTGCCTTCACATTTCCCTCTTACCTTCTTTTCTTTATTTCTTTTTATAGTTCTGTGTCTCATTCCACAAGAGGTACCCTCATGTTGCTCTTCCCTGTCCCTCCTGACTAACTGCCAGCGTGAAGAGCTTCATGAAGAAATACGAATCTCCCAAAAAGCAGTGCTTCTGAAGGCTCTAATACATGTCTGCTCTTTATAAACTTGAGAGAGAGAAAGCAACAGAGAAATGTTACATAGAAAATTGTTCATCATTTTCTCAACAGGGGAAATTTCATAGCAGAGACTTAGACTTTCTATTTTGACATATCCTCCCACAAAGTAGATACTATGTCAAGATATCAGAGCCTGATATTACTATGTACACTCTCACATGTAAAAGAGACACTGGAATAAGCTGGGAACAACTCTGATCCAGCCAATGCCTTATACCATGTTAGAAGAAAACTACCTGTTCTGGACCTGCATTGCATGATTTCCCAAATGCATATGAAGATAAGTTATTTTATATCCGCCTCTTTCCCCTTTTCTGCACCACACACTGTGAAAATGAAGCTCTAATTGGAATTGGTCTGTTGATCTGAGATCTGTTGTGGCTGCATGTCTCTGGGAACACAAAGTAGTCAATCCTACAAGAGGGAAAGGATTCAGGTGGATTAAGTGACTGTAGATGGTCAAAGTCAGAGAGAACGGGCAACAGCATGCCTTGAAGATCTTCTCAGCAAGCACCACAATGAGTAGGGCTGGCATGAAAGCCATATGCTCATCTGTAACAGGCTCCCACTGTTTTAATGTGTAAATATGCCACTTATGTCTGAACAGCTCTTATTTTTATTCACTATGCAGGTGTAAATCCATGTAAAAATAATGTAAGTACCACTGGCAATGCTACCATCAAACATTCACGAGGTTGCTGCTGTCACAGCCCACTTGCTGTCAGGAGAGTGGTGTGTGTGTAACGGGGCTCTGGGGGGGTCTGCAAGGCACTGCCCCTGATTGCAGCCTGTCTTGAAAAACCTCCTGGAAGGTAAAAGGGAGCACCACCACTGACACTGCATCTTCCCATTAATATGGATTACTGCTGTGTGTGGAGGCTGGTTGGGGAAAGCAAACAGCCCAAGATGGCAATGGAAGTAAAAAGTATGCTGCTTACTGGCTTACACCCTGTAAAATCTAGGACCTCCAGTTAATGTTTCTTCTGAATGTGTTAGTTTTGACACAATACACTGCAACATGAAAATATTTGTAAACCATACTGAAAATATTCCGTAAACCATTGTATACCCTCAAGTCTAGCTCAGTAGCATTGTACATTTCTCTGTCTATAATCTGGAGAGGTGTTGCTGGAATGTCTGTATATTGAATATGTCTAGATATTTTCTAATATTCTTGTGAATGAAGACATAGAGTGAATGGCATTTGTCAAGGCTGAGGTCCAAAAGGATGGAAATGGCTGTATCATCATTCACTCCTTGTGGAAAGATGCATAGAAACTTCTTATAAGGAGAAGAAACAAGTGTGATTTATTTTCTGGTCTGCCTGTTCATCTTTTTTTCTAATAATACAGAACATCTGCTACATCCTCTGCTATTCAAGACTTACAAAAGTGAATCTATCTACTAATCTATAACTATTTCTAGATTTGACTTATATGTGATATAAGAATGGGCCATGATAAATAATAGCTAAACTTTATTACATTTCTTGTACATAAGCCTGAAAGCATTTTACAAAAGAGGCCAGTATTAAGTGTCCCTCTTTTGCAGATAGAGAAATGAAAAGATGAATAAATGAAATACCATGAAGAAGAGCATATGAAAATCAACTCAGTGTCAGAACTAGACCAATGGCTGTTTTGGCATGTCTTAAGCATACCACCTTCTTCCCCAGACCTATTGATTCCTACAGTTCAGTGGAAAGACTTCTGAAGTGATATCTAGCTAGGGAAGAGTAAGATTTTAGTCCTGCTAAATGAATTCTAAACTCTAAATTCTCAACATATATCATAGCTTTGTATATAAACTTCTGTTTAAACAATTGTCCAGGTAGTGAGAGTTACGAGAATTAATGTATCAGGACACACAGGCAATTATGAAGGTTAAAGCAGTGAATATATTTACTCTTATTTGAGACTTTACATCATCTGTGAAGTGTTCTGTGATTTATTGTTCATACTGGTTGATGAGAATTGAGTATTTAAACTAACATTTCACAAGCAACACGTGGCAGAGTTGACTTTCCTGCACTGAACTTCTATCACTAATTATTCATTTTCATTTCAGTGTAACTGTTGCTACTAGAATAAATCTGAGGCAGTCTGAATAAAAATATTCAAAGTATGTCTTGAAAATATGCCCTTACAGTTTTCTTTTTGCATAATAAATATCACTATTGTATTAATATTATGTTGAAGTTAATTGCTTGGGAAAGGTAATTGTAAACATTTCAGTGCTTTCATAGGCAGTAAGTACTACTGTCATTATATTTCATTACAACTCCATTAAAATCTAAGATATCTCAATACGCATCTTGGCCAGGAATCTTGAGCTACAGTGTTGAAAATGCTATGGCTAGCTAGCATAGTTTTATAATTGCTTATAATTGTATCAGACAGGGTTTTCAAAGGTGAGCATTTATTTTGGGCCCTTTAATTTTCAGGTGACAAATTTCATTTGCTTTAGAGCACTTATTTTCAAAGGATGAGCACTCTGCATTTCTGAAGAATCACACATTAAGAAAAAAGCACACTTTATTGAGTTTGAGCACCAAAAGAAAAAAAAAAGTAGTGTTGTGGTTTAACCCGGCAGGCAGCTAAACACCACACAGCCGTTTGCTCACTCCACCCTCCCCCCCCCGAGGTGGGATGGGGGAAGGAATCAGAAAAAAAAAGTAAAATTCGTGGGTTGAGATAAAGACAGTTTAATAGCACAGAAAAGGAAAGGAAAATTATAATAATAATGATAAAAGAATATACAAAATAAGTGATGCACAATGCATCACCACCTGCTGACCGATGCCCAGCCAGTTCCCAAGCAGCGGTCACCCCTCCCCCAGAAAAAAATGGAACACTTCACGAATTTGTGTGTCATCCTTGCACAAATTACTTAAAATGATGAGCCATTTAAAAAATCTGGGCTCTTTCCTGGGCTGGGTGGAGGTACCTCAGAAGTGTTATTAGCACTTTGGGACTTGTGCATACAAATGCTACAGAATTATACTGGAAGGAAAAAAGTTCTTTTGGGAGTTAAACAATGTTATTCCAAAGATTTCAGCAATTTTCTAAAGAATGGCTCCCCTGTATCTCGCTCAGGTTTTACATGACTTGTTCTAATCAATCTCTTTCTGTTACTGGTGAGATTCTTCCTCTAAATGACAGTGAAAAAAAAGATAACTGAAACAAGTTAACAAGTAGTCGGTGGGAGTTAAATTTGGGAAAAGAAACTGACTGAATACATCCTCCTGCCACATCAGCATGTGGCACTGGTGATCATTGTGCAGTAGGTGTCCAGTCTATTTTCTGATTCTGCAGTAATGATCATTTCTGAATAATAATAAAATTAATACCCTGCTGTGTTATAATTTGGTTTGCAAAGGAGTCCTCTGCCTCATTTAAGTCAAATCACTTCAGATTTAGAGGGTAATAGAACCATGAAAATTTAGCAATATTGATAATAAATCATGCTAGACAAATTATATTGCAATTTTTGGAAAAAATTTGAAATCAGTACATGAAAGAACCACAAGAGATATGTACTTAGATTTTAGCAAAACACTTGATAGTGATTCCCTTGAAAACAGATATGGAAAGTTAATTTACTTTGTTTCAAATATGAACAATGCTGTGTGGGCCAAGGAGAAACCCATATAAAGCATCATAATTGAAGGACAATAAGGATAGCAGTAGGTGTCCTTGGAGAAGCTGCATCTTAACTAACATTTTTGTGAATGGTATGGAAGGAGGAGTAGGCAACGTAAGAATAGAATAGTAAATTACATTAACTTATGAGCATTCAGGACAAGTAATCAAAAAGAAGAAAAAAATCCACAACAAAAGAAATTGCAAAGAGGAGCAGAGGATAAGAAAATGAGACCCAGACTGGCAAATATAAACTGAGAAGTTTGTGAAAAATGTGCATGGAAGAAGGTGGCCAACCGGGGAAAAAAAAGAAAGCTCTCCAATAAACGCAATGCAGGTTTTTAATGTCATAATGCAGTTGGAAAAATCAGATAGTTTGGGAAGTTTGCATAAAGACATGATGTCACATGGAGGGACATTGCTATCCAGGGCTTTTCCTTCTGTCTCAGCTGTGCTAAACACACAGTATTTAATTTTGAGCACGGAAGTACTAGAAAGCTATAATTCAGAAAAATGAGAATCAGATAGCTAGAGAAATTGATTAATTAGAAAACTTCAGATAATCTAGCAAAATATGTCCAGAAGGTTACATCTGGGAATTTGTTGATAGTCTGGAAATATTTGAAGGCATTCTGGGTGAGATGGAAATGGCTAGTGTGTTACAGTTTGATTTGCTGGTCTAGCAGGCAGTAGTGCCATAAAAAAATACAGACTGACAGATTTCACCAACTGCTGACCAGATACTTGTGGTAGTCAATAAGTGTCTTAGAAGTTGTTTGTTTTTTTCTTTACACATCACCAAAGGTCAGCAGGATTTAAAGTTATTTGAATATAGTATCCTCTTGCATTCCAAAACTAATGTAATATACAATGAAAAGTGGTTAAGTATGATGGAAAGCATACTTTTCCCAAAACTATGCTCTTCCTCCTAATTTTTATTTTTGAGAACATCTTGGGACTTGACTCATACAATCATTGACAGAAGCGGGGGCAGCCAAGGCAGCAGGAGCACATCCTCTAATACACTGGTGTAAATGGCTTCTGCTGGGAGGTAGGAGCTCCCTTTTGCATTCTGCATAGTCCCAGGTATCCTCAAGCTGAATGACAGTCGCAGGCCAAAAGTGTGTGAACGAGTAGCAAAACATATTTCAACTCAACTTTTCGGAATATTTTTTTTATTCCCAATATCAATGACTGATTTTTTGGGAGTAAGACTCACTCAGAATGTTTATTTATGTAGGCGAGAGAAGAAGGGAAATAAAATACCGGATCCAATTTTGGGGCAGATCTAGAACCAGCAGAAGAGATTAATTAATTATAACATAGGGTTAGTGGATGTCTGGGGAACTGCCCACCTGAAGATAGCCAGCCAGCTAGACGGATGTTTAGCTTTCCTTTAGTGAGCACACATATTTTGCCTAGGTGATTTTGCCTGACTTCAGCTCTGTCATCATGAGTGGAAGTGAAAGATCATTTGATCCCTTGAACATCACTTGTTTTCAACTGTCCAAGGATAGAAATGTCAATTCTACTTTACAAATAAAAAAGCTTCAGTCTTTATGCATGTAAGGGCCAAACCTTCTGTTGGTGTTACATGTGCTCCACTACTGACATTTACAGGGAAATGCACTGCAGAAAGTTTCAATTTCCCATGACATTGTAAAATGACGTGGTGGGATCTATATTCCCATAAAAGGGTGTTATCAGTTGCCACAGATGTGCCTACCTAGCAGGAGACTGCAAGTATTAGTAGATATTTAGATGCGCTTGTTTGTGGGTCCATGTGCAATAGCCCGTTTTTCATGAGGTGCTTCAATAACTATTCATTGTCTCCTGAACACATTGCTATGTTATTTTTTTTCTTTTAAAATTGGGTTTCTTACCTTAGAAAATGTTGGGTTTCAACTCATAAAAGTTTCTGCAATACATGGTCTTTTAAAATCCAGCCTTACTTGCTTTTTCAGTTATCTCTTTCTTTCTGACAGGCTGCTGGCAATACAGCTGTGATGACACACAGTGTTTGATATCCCATGACTAAAGCACCTGCAGAATTCAGAAACTAGGCTAAATTAGGCTCACAATTTTTAATGAATTTTGAATTATGCAGTTAATCTATTTGTGAGTTTTACAACTCTCTCATTCTGAAAGAAAAAAAAGGAAAGAAATGCAAACAGACAGTCAAAAAATGATATCTAGTTATTGGGCCACATGTGGTAGAATGCTGAGATTTTATTTTCTTCTGGAACTACTACCTCTTATAAAGCCCATCCATCATATGTAATGAGGGCTGTCAGGAATATTTAGCTGAGAAATAGCTACTTGATATGCTAATGGTGGTCCCTTAGTGAATTCATTTGGTTCTGCTGCCTGACATTAATGGTTTTCATAATCTAATGAATGATGTGTGTAATAGAGGTAAGGCCACAGGGAATGACATTCTGAAACTGAGGGAAGCACTATATATGTATTTTATAAACATATGCATTTTTTATATATATGCAGATACACACACACATATACACTCACAGAAAGAACACAAAGTTGCTCTTCCAAGCTAGATAAAATAAACACCAGCTAGGGAGAAACTACACAGATCGAGCAAATCTTTGATATTGACATTTTAAACTCTACATTCTTAAATATCTGTATTCCCAGGACTGCATGGAATAGCTAGGAATGTAATAAGCAGGAAGACTCCACTTTAGTTTCACAGCTCTTCTTCACTCTTATTTCAGAAACTGAGACCTTGTCCCCCAGTTCCTGCCAAGGACAGCATCTCACCTTTCCCAGCGGGCTTCTGGTGGCTGGGAAGAGCTGAGAACCCCCAATAAACACCTGCAAATCTGAATCAGGTCAGGCTCCCTGCTGCAAGGCTGCTAGTTATACCCTCCGTCCGTCATGCTGAACTTACCACGCTGATCAATGCTTACAATTTCCTGGTGCTGCCCTATATTTGTATCTGCCTGTTGTCTCTTATCTTTGGAGGAGACAGGGAATGGCTGCTAGTGCAACATCTGATGTTCAAGAGCCAAAAACTTCCTTGTGTGCTTATATTTTGTCAGTTGTTTGTAGCCACAAACATTTGTGGCCACCTTTACCTGGCTAAAAAGACAGGGAAAGTAGTTTCTAAGACTGATCTTTAGCCCCTGCTTCTGAAAAAATTGGATTGGAAACTCATTTGCTCCTTAGAGAGAAAAATTTATCAGGTAGTGATACTCCAAATGCCTGACAACCTCAGCTTTTAGATACAATGGAGCTTCTGCTGCTTTGTGTGTCCCTCCATTTTTGCATGTCATCGGTGTGGATGTTTGCAGGATTGATGCCACAGTTTGCCCAACACCCTACCAATGCTTGCATTTCTCTGTGGCTGAACTTTCTGCTGTCTTATGTCTGCAGAGTGCCTCACTATGGTCTTGATCTTGCTACTAACATTAATAGTTACAGTGAATTAAGCAGAATAGCAAAGATCTCCACCAGGACAGCTTGTACCTACAGTAGGTTATAGCATACTCTCCCATACAAATGTTTGTTTAAAGCATTAGTATAGTGCAGGTCCAGAAACTATACCTCTATATTAGTGTGGTCCTGTCTTCCTCTCAAGCCCTGATCTCTCCATGAGAGTCTGAGTGGCCTCAGAGTGGTGTTTGAGGTGCAGAAGGTACAGATGGCAGGGTCTCCTCTTTGTGGTGCCAGAAAGAGAGACTACCAGTGCAATTCAACTGTGTAAAGGAGTTAGCCCCTGTCGCCCCGTGCCCCAATTAACAAAGTGAGTACTGATGAAAGTCTTTAATGATCTAGAGACATAAACAAGAAGTTATTTGGGTTCACAGAGGATAGACCTTGCCATTCAAACTCAAGTGCTGTTCTTGCAAATGAATTACAGCATTAGGCACTGGGGAGAGCATGATGGGTGTAATATGAATTATACGAATTCTTCATGTATCTGAAAATGTGCTCCTGAAGCGATTGGCTTGTGTGTGGACATGAAATGTACATCGAAATCTGGAAGAAGGATGGATCACTAAATTATAAAGTAGCGGTGGACAGGCTGCTACAAGAATGTTTCTTGTGTTTAATCTCATCTTATAAGATACTTGCGTTACTTTTTATAATTATAAAAAGGGCAGAAAAATAAAATTAATGAAATCCATAGATGACATTAACTTGTGAAGAGTTGCAAATACCAGAGATCCAAACCAAAGAAAAAAGAGCTTAAAGTATAGACCAAAAATAACAGGCAAGCGTTAGAAGACTAGAGCCATTGAAAATGAAAGATAAGTATATCTAGAGGAAATTAATACAAAAGAGATTCAGTGTGAGGGAGAGACCTAGCAAAGTTCAGGGAGATAACAGATTGGAAATTAGAGATGATTTTGCAGCATAGCAGTGAAAAGCTGGGGAAGCATACAGAGTCATTATGCTGTGGAGCAGAAAAATAAGGTTCCCTTCTGTGGCTTTTTAGATGTAAGGGTATCTTCCTGGAGATAAATATCTTGGCAAATTGAATGGAGTTCAAAGATGAGCTATAGAATAATTATTATAGTTGGAGGGATTTACTTAAGATGAAGGATTAAAAGACTGAAATGTGGTTTGTTTGGGAGACAAGAAGAGATGTTAGAATCTAGTAAGGCTGAATGTGCATGAACAAAATGGAAATGGATTGTTTACAAAGGAATGTGAAGGCACATGATTACAAAAAAGTTGTTGGGAAAATCTCTAGGACATTAAGATGTATCAGTTAGGAAGTAAAGGAATGAACGGAAACCTCATGTTAATGGACAAAGCAGAAAATGTCAAACTAGATTATTCCTCACAGAATATTTTACACAGCTTTGTACAATCTTGCTAAGGCAGGAAAGGGTCTGGGTTGGAAACGGTCTAACTGGTCTTTCTATCTCACCTTCTGCAGGTGCTTCCAAACTATTTTTCTTGGTTTCTTCCCACAACTCTATTTTCAGGGAACTTGTGCAGAAATGCAGCCTGACTGCCTTGTTCATGTTCTCTGAGGATTACTTTATTAAAGTGATGGTACTTTCTATTTTTAGCTATAGTGTACAGACCTGATTTTTAGGAAGAGTTTTGTACAGCAAGATCCTACTTGCTTCCAAAGGTACCATGGGTCCTTGGATCCCCCCAAAGTGTAGTCCTCATGGCTTACGTGACTTACAACCTCCCTTCTCCCTTTATCATTAGATTTTTAGAGTTGAGGAACATCTGTTTCACAGCACCTACAAGGATTCCAGATCCTAAATTGTACTTGGGTTCCTATTTCCTCTTTAGGTTGAAATTAAGAGAGTTAGGAACTTGGATAGCCTGTTTCCAGGCTTCTAAATTTACTAAATAACAGAGAAGGTTTCATAAAATACTATAGAGTTACTTAAGTCTTATTTAAGTTAATTAGGTGACATATTCCATATTAAGTCTTACACATAAATAATGGCAACAGCATGTTCCTGCTTAAAAAATGTAATGATCTCTGTAAATCTAATTTATTGAAAATATTTAACTATTCCCTGAAAGATTATTAATGATCTTATTTGATTTTTATTTGTCCTTCTACATGACATATGGTACAGTACAGATGGTTCTGCATCGTACTATCAATATTTTTGTTAATTTGAATGAATGCTTTAATTTATACATCATTTTTACATCACATTTTGTCCCTGTTGAATTAATACTCAGGCTTGTTATTTAATATATTGTGCAACAGAAAGAAGCTGCAACAAGGGGCATATCTATCCTTTTCCTCTTTCTGATAAAGCCAGTATCATAGTTAATTTCTTAAGGAAAGGTCTGATTTAAAGAGATCCATCCCCATTAGAGGTAGGGGAGCCAGGACCCTCTGCTGCAGGATCTGATTTTTGTAGTGAGTGGGAGTTTGTTACCTGGTTTTGATCTTACAGATAAGACCAGGACCCAGGCTTTTCTATAGGCTGAAGTATATATTTCTATTTTAGCAGTGATTTAGGAGGAAGTCTTATGTGACAGTGGAAGCATATGGTAAGGCTCTGTCACCCACTTGAAAAGATCTACAGGGGTAAAAAGAGAAAAAATATTCTAGAATAAAAAGTGCTGAACATGTCAATAGGCAGATTCAAAGAAGAATCTGCAGCAAAATCAGATAGCTTGTGTCGTGGTTTAACCCCAGCCGGCAACTAAGCACCACACAGCCGCTTGCTCACTCCCCCCAGTGGGATGGGGGAGAGAATCAGAAGGATGAAAGTGAGAAAACTCGCGAGTAGAGATAAAGGCAGTTTAACAGGTAAAGCAAAAGCTGCGCACGCAGGCAAAGCAAAACAAGGAATTCATTCACTGCTTCCCCTCGGCAGGCAGGTGTTCAGCCATCTCCAGGAAAGCAGGGCTCCATCACACGTAACGGTTACTGGGGAAGACAAACGCCATCACTCCAAATGTCCCCTCCTTCTTCCCCCAGCTTTATATGCTGAGCATGACATCATATGGTATGGAATATCCCTTTGGCCAGTTTGGGGTCAGCTGTCCTGGCTGTGTCCCCTCCCAGCTTCTTGTGCACCCCCAGCCTACTCGCTGGTGGGGTGGGGTGAGAAGGAGAGAAGGCCTTGACTCTGTGTCAGCACTGCTCAGCGATAACAAAAACACCCCTGTGTTATCAACACTTTTTTCAGCACATCCAAAACATAGCCCCATACTAGCTACTATGAAGAAAATTATCTCTATCCCAGGCAAAACCAGCACAGCTTGAAAGGTAAATAGCAATCCTCATGAGAACAGCTAATAAATACTGAACTTCCCCAGGGAGAGTGTTCTTTTTTTATTTAAAGAGCAATAAATATAATGGGGCAGTTCTTGCACACCATGTGAAGGGTGTGCCATCAGGCCACTTCAGATCACTTAGTCTTGTGAATCCTCCTCATTAGCCTGGAGCTGAGCAGTCACCAAGATGGTGCAGGGATGGCCGTGGCACTACCTGCCATGCTAAAAATTGCTCGAGGGTCAGAACTGCAGTCTTTGATGCTCATATTGACTATTTATTTTGTTTGACTGATATTCTCCTTCTCAAGACAGGGTCCACATTCTCTTTTAGTGTGACAGGAATGATTTCAGCAGTAGGTCAGGGCTGAAGTTGATAGAAATATACAGAGGTTTCTCCTCTGCTTTCTTCCTGTAAGAAAAGAAGAGGAAAAACCTGATCCTTCCTGGTCATATTCCATCCACTTTTCCATACTCTTAACAGCCTCTGTCTCTAGATAATGCAAGTATGATTTTACTCTCATACTCTTTCCCACCCAGCAAATCATTCTTCTCCTTGCCCAGATTCTCTAGGGGAATTTATACCATGCATGTTATGAACTGTTGGTGAAGTTACATGCAGGACTGCTAGCTGGAAGTCATGCTGGGACTTGACTCTGATACCTCTGATTCCCAGTCACTGGGTTGGAAATCTCATTCATAGGATCTGGGTAGCCAAGCGATGCTTACCAACAGTAGGTTGGTAATTCACATGCATTGATTTAAATTACACCCTTTGAGTAAAGGAGGTAGTGCTATTTCTTTTAAAGTAGGTTTTAGCACTCTGCTGGCTTTTTAATTCACTGCCAGGTGTACTTAAAGAGTACTGCATTCATCTCTAAGATAGGTACATTGCATTTGACTGGGCCAAAATCCCAAACTGGCGTAAATCAGTGTGGCTACTCATTAATTTCTACAAAGCTTTGTTGCTTTATATTGGTTCTGGATTTGGCTTGTTGACTTCAGGGAAGCCACTCGTGTTTATGATTGACCTGGATTTAGCCCCACTAAAAGGAGTAAAGGAGTGATACTTCATGCTCAGTATGTTCCTTTGCATAGGTGTTTAGTTGTCCTTCTGATGTTTATCACACTGGAAAATTTCATTACAAGCAAGTGGCCAACATCTATCCAGCCAGTTCTCTACATGTGACATGTCACAAGATGCCAGAAAACTTTATAAAGGCTGCTGCAGTGCCAGCCCTCCCCCCATCACTCAGCAGGCTAAAATGTAGAGCTCCACTGAGGAGATGAAAAGTAAGACCTATACCTGATAGTAATAAGAATGAGAGCTAGTCCAGACATGAACAAATGTTGACACATCTAGTGTGAAGAAAATATACTACTACAAAAGAAGTGTCATATATGGTTTCAGAAAGCAAACAAGCAAACAAAACTAACAGCACAGGATATGAATTTGTTATTGCAGTCACAGCATTATCGTATGGCTTCCTAAACTAATTTGTTGTTACTTGATGAAGAGAGAGGGAAAAAACTTCCTATCTCCAGCATGTCACCTTTCATTAAAATTGTGTTTGTCTGAGATTTTGTTATTTGCAGTTGCTCATCTGTTAAATTAGAAGTTTTAATTCTTCACAGTTTGTCACCTTTTTAATTCTGGTCTGTTGACACATACTTCTCTGCAATGCAGGAAGGATTGAAAATTAAATTTAAAAGAAAATTAGCTGAGAAGAAGATAACGAAGTGAAGCATTGGTTCTTTGTTTTTTCTCACTAAATGTAAGATGGGTCTGGGAGTCTCAGGTAGATGGATACCAGTGGATGTTACCACTATGACATTATACGTTTCTGGGTAATGAATCATTTCTGCTTTAGGAAAACCCAGTGTCTTACTTTTTGAAATTTGAGAGTATTGTAGGTTTGGCTTAATTATGTTGAGGAATAGGTAATTTTTAAATCTCCATTTACCTAAAGGAATGGAGTGAATCTGAGCTATACATGGACAAGCACTGTCAGTCTCATTTGCCTTTCAGGGGTACAGCGTGGCCCTGAGTACAAGTTGAAGGGAATTGCACCTCAGCTGCTTTTCTGTCTGCCAAGCGTTTCCTGGAGTGAGTGGCAGCCAGCTGGTACGAAAGCACATCTGCTTTACAGAGCCTGGCATTTCCTTACCACCATTCAGCAGCACTGGGCATGGTCTGGACTTACGGCTTAATTCAAGAGTGTTGGATGAACTCTTCTTGTTTTCTGTGAAGGAAATATTTCCTCCTTCTCTGAAAGTGCAAACATCTGCAACTATTGGAGTGAATGTACTTCAGTAATGTGTTTGGTCCGGTGGCAGGTGAAAATTTAAAAGACTCAGATTTCACCCTGACCTTGGAGTGCGACTATACTTGGGTCATTCAAATCTGGTAAGGGAGTGTGAGCTTTCACACCACAAAATCACGAATCTGAAACGGAGACCACCGGTAAGTGTGTAGCACTCATCTTAGGGCCATCAACTTCCTTACAGGGCTTTGGGCATAAGCAGTGCTAAAATAAATTCTTTCAAGGTTACAGCCAAGCTTCCCAAACAGGGGCATTGATTAGCTCTTGGCTGCCATTTTGGTTTTGGGTTTTTTCAGCTCCAGAGGGAATCAATGCAAATGTATCTGAAGCATAAAAAGCCTTCCTATCAGTTCCAAATGCTTTTCAGACTATGAAAAGGGTAACTCATCTATTAAGATGTGTCATGTTTAGAAAAGTAGGCCTGCTAAATGAGTTTGCATAAGGTAACAGTGTTTCCAATAGAATTATTCATGTAATATAGGCAAGTAAAAATACTGTGTATCTGCTGAAAATCACACCAGACCAAAAGGAACACCCAACACCTTTTCCTTTGGCATGGGCCATCTGGCTGCATTGTAGCATCTCATATTCTTCAAACTTTAATGACCTTGTTGGCGAAATTCAACAGAACACTAATTCCTGGTAAGAAGGAGTCATTTCTGAAAGTCAATCTAAAGCTGCTTCCTTGCATCTTTCCATTAAGGCCAGGGAAAGAAAAATAATCCCAGTCAGAAATGGGTTTCACCTAGCTAGATAACCATATGCATAGATGTGTGAAGTAATTACTGACAATGTAACTTTTGGGCATAATCAAAAGTCTGATCTCACTGTAGACATAGCACTGCGTGTACAGGGCAAGAATGTGGCACTACTCCTGACTGCATGAAATACATAGAGGGAAAGATGGGAGAAGAGAAAAAGGACTTTTTTTTTTTTTTTTTTAAAGTGTTTGTAATAAGCTGAATCATACAGCGAGGAAATGGAAACGTAAGCTACAGTGCTCTATAGCCCTCAATAGTCCTAGAGCACCTAGTCCTTTATCCATGGTGTACCTATATGGGATGGAAAATTCTCATGGTAGCCACATTCTCCAAAGACGATAATGAGAGGAAAAAAGAGAAATAAAGGCCTTGCTTAGACACAGGAATTAGACCAATTTAAAGAGGTGATGGTTTTCTCCGCCTAAACAGAGGACAACTTGATCTGTTTAAATTTCCACTGGGGATCTTGCACCAATTCAACTAAACTGACCAAGTCACACCTTTAGATGACATGTAACTGTGTGTGGCTCAGGTCTGTCGGTTCTTTGTCCTTTAGATGGCCAGAACCCTCACTGGTTCAACAGGAATTTTCCTTGAAGGAGAAACTGAGATATTCTGCAGTGAGCTTAATGAAGAACTCTATATAATTGAATGTCATGGACTAGAGCATTTTGTCTTTTTTAGCATTTATGTCCAATATTTTTTCCTTAGATTTGGCTGGTTTTGAGATGGCGTTAGATTAAGTAAGCCTTAGGAGTGGGTGTACAAAAGCTATTTCCCTACCCATAACTAATATGGAATTTAATAATGTTAATATATTAATACAATCAGTTCTACCATGAAATTAATTGTAAAACTACTTCTGACTTAATTGTTGCTATACTTTTTCTGTCTTAATGAAGGATCAGATTACCTCCCTAAAATACATGCTTCTGACAAATACAGAATGGGTCATGCTCACCAGCTGCATTACCAATTGCTTACTTACAGCTGCACTCAAAATGCCCGTGAGGTTTTCAAAATGTATAAAATATGTGACAGTGGGTAGACAGATGTTTTCTACTCACATTAAAAAAAAAAAAAAAGGAAAAAGTATTTAGACTAGTGGGAAAAACAGTAATCCTCTCTCCACAAATTTAAAGTTAGAAAACATGGAAAAATGTAAACCTTGAGCTGGATTTATTTTTCTAGATTGACTGCAAATTATTTCTTTTTACTACACTTTAAAAGCTGATATGCAGTAGTCTGAAGTAAGAAGTACTGAAGTGATTAAAATGTGTAAATAAAATAAGAAGGGCATTACTGGTTTTGATGGGATTTGCTGTACAAACAAAATACAAAATGTTCATTCAGTAATCTATCTTGTAATCAAGGGAAAATGATAGTTACACTTCCAATATGGTGGCCTGAATCCCTTCTTTACTCTCTTAGTAAACTATTAGAGTGGCAATATACACTTTGCTGATAAATTTCATCATCTTGATGTTTTCCTTAGTGTTTAAATAAAATCAGAGTTTCAATGTGTGTAGTTTCTTAAATGGGTAGAATATATAATATATTTTAATTTTATTATGGCTGTGGTTATGCCACAAAGCTGATAAGATTAAGCAAGAATCTTCTCCTATGACTCTTGTATTTATTTACTTAGATTTAAAATAATAAATGATGCTTATCCAGGACCTTAGGCACCATAACACATCATTAATATTACAATAAAATCTCATCAGTATTAAACTAATCACTCAGTCCGATAGACTCCTACACAGATTCCTTCTCATTCTTTCCTTGTGGGAAGAAAACCCTCAATCCTGCCCAAAACTTTATCTAACAAAAGTTTGAAGTCACCCAAATTAGAGATAATTCAAAGTGTGGGAAGGAAGTAATTCTAGAAACCTGAACTTTTATAAAAATGACTTGCTACAGATTCCCCTGTTCTTCATCCCAGTTGTCCACTGTTTAATACTTGTGTTTCCCTTTGAATTGGTGACATGGGTCTTTTTCAGGACAGCTTGCTGAGCTAACTGGTCCAATGATGAGATTTGCCATGGCTGTGATTGTCTGATCATTTGTGAGTGTGTGCTGTAACTAGATGTTTTGTTCGAGTGCATCTGTAGTGTTCTGCTTATTATAGAATCATAGAATCATAGAATCATTGAGGTTGGAAGAGACCTCTAAGATCATCAAGTCCAACCGTCAACCCAACACCACCATGCCCACTAAACCATGCCCCTAAGCGCCTCATCTACTCGTCTTCTAAATACCTCCAGGGATGGGGACTCAACCACTTCCCTGGGCAGCCTGTTCCAATGTTTCACCACTCTTTCAGTAAAGAAATTTTTCCTTACATCCAATCTAAACCTCCCCTGGCGCAACTTGAGGCCATTTCCTCTCGTCCTATCGCTTGTTACTTGGGAGAAGAGACCGAC
>NW_008795918.1:3997470-4030308 GCF_000699145.1 Aptenodytes forsteri
TTTTTTGTTGTCTTTAACGACAGCAGCCAGATTGCATTCTAGCTGGGCTTTTGCCTTTCTCATTTCCTCTCTGCATGACCTAACGAGATCCCTGTACTCTTCTTGAGTTGCCAATGTTGTTTCAGTCAGCCAGTGTGGAGGTGGTAACAACACCCTGTACCACAGATGGTCACGTGCATCCTAAAACTCAGTATATATTTCAGATAAATTTATTATTTGGATTTCATTATACAATTCAGTCAAAAGGAAAGGGTGAGTCATTTTGGGGGGTGTTGAATCCCAGCTATTAGTTATGTATATGTCACTTTTTGATTTTCTGAAAAGACAGAAAAATGCAGTCAAAGATTAACAGAATTTCATACACAAATTTGTAAAATCCTTGGAAGACTTGTTAATGTGAAAAGAAAATGAAAGGACATTTGCATTTATTTTAGTGATCTATATATATAGGGACTTTTCCTCTTTATTGATATAAAAGTTTGGCATGGAAGCTCAGTCTGTATTTTGTTGACTGTTTTAACTATCAAGCTGTATAGGGGGAAGCACAGATAGCCTCACATCTGTTGATTCATCATAAGCATCTTCTTGAATGACATTTATTGCTTTTATATGAGTCCACCAGTTTAGTTGAAATTACATCAGTAGTTGCTGCAACAAAGAAAATTAGACCATAAGGATATGCAGCTAGTGTCTTTTTTTCTTAATTTGATACCTTAATGAAGACTTTTCTAAAATAAGGATAGCATTTGTGTACTGCTTTGCACAACCAAACCACTCTAATTATGACAGAACTTGTTGCATATGTTGATTTTCACAGGAGAGGTTTTCTTCCACGCTTACACCCATTTTCCAGTTAATTATCTGAATCAGAGATTAAAAGGACAGGGAAAGCTATAAACACTATGACAGAACCACGATTATTTCAGTTGTGTTTCCTTAAGCTGGCCATCAGACTGCATTGCCCTGTGGGAACAATTTAAAGAGCTGCAAACATGAAGAAGACAGGACAGAATGTTGGCTGCAGACACGCAGGGTATTCATCAGGGATTGCCTCAAGTTCCACAAAACCTCCTGTCTTTTCTGAATAGCGTTTTGGACTTCATTCAGGTCGGGAGGGCAGCAGGGTGAGTTTTTAGTATCAGCCATATGAAAGAGGATGGAGAAAATCCAGAAGGAAACGATGCTCTTCCTTCTGAGTTTGGCTGGCCCCATCCGATCCCTTTTGACCCACACAAGGAGCAAGCAGATCGAGGCAACCACAGGGTGGTGCTGATATTTCATTCCTGATACTTGCAGTATTTGATTCCTTTGGAGGCTGTCTTCCCTCCGCATTGGCTAAGTCAGAGCTGTTTTGTTAATCATAATCATCACTAATTTCCTTTCCTGCTGATAGCTGCATGGTGGTTTTGCTGCTGTCACTCCACAGTAATGAAATGTCATTGCAGGTGGTACAAAATGTGGCAAAGTTAAACAGCTGGGAACAAACGGTCTTCTCATTTACAGCAGTTCGATGGCATGGATTAATTTTAGAGGAGATGCCTCTGTTTTCTCAGGAAGGTTCCCCTTTGCTCGTATTCAAAGGGTATTGCATAAATGGTCTGTTAATTCTCACCAGCTTGGTCTTTCTGTGGAGGGTATGATAGAATTTGTTCCATGCTTGGCTTATCATTTCTTGCTAACATGCTCTTTTCTAGTCACTGAAACCCTCTTCAAAGGAGATGAAAGCAACCCAGTCTGCTGAGGCAGCCTGGGCCAGCTGCACCCTGAGAATGGGTGAGAGAATGCACTTTGCACCCCCATCTCTTCCCTACCTTATGCAAGTGAAGGGAGCACAGGAAGAGCTGTACCCTGAGTCACAGCTACTTCCCAAATTATCTCCTTGTGTGCCAGAGCCCATATCTGCACTGAGTCCAACAGCTCCTTTCAGCGCTTGGAGGGTAATTGCAGTTAACAGATGAATTCAAGGCAACCACAATCTGCTTGTGGAAAACTGGAGCCCAGAAAGAAAAAAATAAAAAAAAAAAAAAGAAAAAAGAAGGGAGAAGAGGGGAAAATAAATAAATAAAAACTGTGTGTCATGAAGTTGAAAAACAACAGTTATGGTCCTAATATTAATTCTCTCATCTCAAGTGATTTCCCAAGGTATTTAATTTCTGAAGGAGTCATTCATATGGCAAGCAATGTTTTAGGGGAGAAATTCACTACGCTACTTTTATCATAGTCACCACAGCCCAGAATTATTTCAAGTGAATTTGAAGTGCTGGTTCCTCATGGCAGCTGTGGGAATAATATGCCAGGGGACTCCATTTCCTCAGCAATATTGCTCAATAGCTTCTGAGCAGGGAGAATGTGCTTCTAATGGTGCTGCAGAAGCCTCCTGGGACATTTTATGGAGCCATTGCACTCAATCTGTGCTCAGAAAAATATTGCTCTCTTGCAAAGCAAATAAAACCAGGAAAAAGCTTATAGTGAGACAATATATCTTTTTTTCCCAATCTTCTATGCAGATCAATACAAACAGTTCAAATTGATTGAATGTTGTAATTCTTTGCCCAGTACAGATCAAAACCACAAAAACTAATGCACTGAAAGAGTCACCCAATCTTGCTTTAAATGTCAAACTTTTTTCTTTCATAATGCATTAATTAATCATACAATCTGGTTGGTAGATAGGAACCATCATTTACGTTCCCATTTGCAAAATGTGTGAGAGCTTGTTAGATAAATTCATATCTGATAACTTTTTTGATATTTCATTTTGATGGCAGCAGAGCTTGATAGTTCACTTTCTCTATGCTTATGTCAGAGATTATACCCTCCTTAGGAAATGCATTCTGCACAGTAGCTGGGGTCTACATTATTGTAGAAGCACTACTGCATGATCCAAATAACCTAGTAAATACAGAACCTTGTCTTTAAAATATTGGTCAAATGAGAAAAAAAAAATAGACATAGGCATACTTAAGAAGTGTCCTGCTTCCTCAGAAAAGGTTCCGTTAAAAATCTTAGTTAAAAGCCTCTATTAAAAGCTTTCAGGAACAAATGTGCCTTGTGAGACTCCCTGAAGCCTGATGAAGCACCCACCAGAGTGATTTGTAGCTCAGGGATGCACAAGCACCACAGTGGATGTTAATTGCCATCATGGCAAAGCCTCTTCCTCCCCCCCCCCCCCTTTTTTCTTTTTTTTTTGAACATTTTATGGGCAATGAACCACAGGAAATAACTGCTACTGATTATAATGAAAATGCTGAAACCTCTTAAATTATGGCATCAGGCAGGAGCAGCACTGATGTAATTACTATGTTAATGATCAAGTAATATTTAAGTACTCCTGTGTGATTTTCTAGTATTTTTCAGTATTCATCTCTAATGTCCTGCAGAGGGTTTAAGAGCTGTTGCCATTCTCCTGCTGGGTTCCCATGCAGAGAGTTTGATAGCTGCTGCTAGCCCCGGTTAGGTCTCACAGCGGGGACCAAGACTTCTGTTGCTACACTGCTCTGCTTCTCATGTGTCGTGTTGAGGAGTTGCCCATAATCACCTCTAAGAGCCCCTTAGATCCCTCTGTAGGGGTCTAAAGAGGCACCAGCACTGTGCTTAGGTTAGGATTTTTATAGGAGACTGAAAGTCTCTTACTGTTCCCTTCTCTGAGTCCTTTTATAGTGAAAGCAGAGCTAGGAGACAAAAGGCAAGGAATCAGCAAGGCCACTTTTGCAAAGGAAACATGAAACAAATATACCCATACTTCTGAACTTCTGCTATGCTACATGCTATTCTTGACACATCTCTTGCAAACTAGCAGCTGGTAATTTTTACTGTAGAGTATTAAAGTATCTAGATACTTTTGGGGGGAAGAAAATAGAATGCAACTGTGATTCGAGTCTGACAGCTGATTCCCCAACACACCTGCCATAGAGCTGCCTTAATACCGATTGCCCTTCACCTAGCTGACAACTTTGAGCTGGAGGCTAATAATTGTTTACTGGGAAAGCAAGTGTTATAATGCTATTACTAAAAACTTCTAACTTTTTTATTCCAAGACATCGCTGAAAGTGGGAGGCTGCAGATGTTGTGTTTCTTGGTTCTGTTTTTTTTCTGCTTTTCAGTTTTTATTTAAAGAAGCCCTCTCCAGGTCTAGTGATACAGTAATAGTGTTGCAAATCCCAAGAGTGAATGTACAAGTAGATCACAAGTTAAGGAAGTTTACTTTTAAATTGATGCTGTAAAGTCCTAGACCTTATTTTATTTTATTTTATTTTATTTTATTTTATTTTATTTTATTTTTTAGTGCTGATGACCAGTGATGGATCCAGAACCTCTGTGGTAAGGTCATCAAGGCTGTTGGACCACAGTGATGGTGAGTAAGAACCTCCTGCACTGGTCACAACTTTTGTTATTATTGGTCACTACCAATGCTTTTGCATTAGCTCCCCAGCACAGAAAATGATCCATATTTCCACTGTGCTGTTATTTGACTGGAAAAATTAACCCTGAAATTTCTACATGTGATATTTAATGCTTTGTGTGTTTCTTTGTATTGTGACTATTCTACCTGGGGAAACTGCGTGAGTCAGAAATCTTGTGTGTGTGGAGCTGAGAGTGGTGTTTGTCACTTGAGGGCAGGGCTTGCTGCAGAGGTGGTGGTCCAGGGCTCCTCTCCCTGCCTCCTACATGAATGTCCCCCAAACAAGTCCTGTTTCTCAAGACTTGTGAAGCCATCCAGAGCTCGGCTTGCTGTGACTGTCTCTACAAAGAGTGAAAGTAAAGTATAAGTGCTATGACATATCGTTGCTTTTCTGTTTAGAAGGAGCAACCCACACCCCCACTAATGAACCCTGATACTTGGCAGAGCCCGATACCCTAATTCTGGTAGAGAAATAGAAACACGTGAAAAAAAGTAGGAAAAAACGGATGCAAAAAGGGAGCATGGAGCAAAGTGAATCAAGGAGACAGTTTGTGAAAGAGGCAACAATCTCAGAGCTTTTGCAGTTTAGTCATTACTTTCACAAAGCTGACAGCACAAGAGATCTTAAGGAATAAGCCAATAGTCTGTCCCTAGGCTGAGCAGTCTAAGGAGGTTTATGGCTAATTAACATTAACTGGAAGTACTCTTTGCAAGCTGCCCTGCAGCTTTTCTGCCCTCCTTCCTTGCCTGCAACTCTTCTGTCCCTGTTTGGTACAACCACAGCATGTACTGACCTTGGAGGCACCAAGGTACACAACCCGAGCCCCAAACAAGGAGGACTGAGACCTCCTCCCCATGAGAAATAAGAAACAGAAGGCAGAGAAGGAAACAAAGTGACAGGATTACAGTGTGAGTCAGAAAGATCAATAACATTAACACCAACACGAAAAAGAAAGAAAGAAAGAATCAATAATAATAATATGTAGGCTTGAAGTTTAAGAGCGGAAAGAGGTTAACTGAACAGTTTAGGGGCTCAGTGAGAAAAGAATCTAACAGGCTTTCTTAACGCCTTGCATTTGTGAAAGACTGAAAACCTGTACGTTAATAGTTCAGCAAGGATAGTTATTATGTGCCTAAGCCATAGGGCAAAGAATTTATTCTGAGGCTGGGAATTGCCATTCAGACTTCTACTATTCTTGCTCAAGTTCAGTGGAGGAGCAGCTCTACCACATCACGCTTTCTTTGTAGTATAAAGTTGCTGGAAAAGTACCCAGCTCTTACCATCAACATGCCTGTTTACGGCTCTGCCTCCTATCATCCAAATTCCATATGTGTCTTTGACCAACCAGAATTTTGGTGGGTAATGTAGCATGACGAATGTCTAGCAAAGATAGATACCTTCTCTGATTGTTCTCTTCACACGTGTCAGGTGTACAGAGCTTGGCAGGAATTTCTGAGGAGTGATATGCACTGCTTATCTGTCCTCTGCAGACCATTGGAAACACATGATGGAGGAACAAGTACCCCCAAAAAACAGGTGACTAAAATGCCAGGCCACAACCAAGATATTTGTGGTATTTTCTAATACGCAAGTAGAAGTAGTTTGAGGACAAATATGAAGATGCTAAATGGCAAGCTGAATTAGTTTTGCTGCAGATAGTGATAAGTATCTTTATTTCTCTAATAACAGACAACTATGTGGACAACTACTTTTAGTATTAATAGATACTTTCCTCAAAAATGCCAATTCAGCAACAGGATTCTTAACTGCCTATTTGTAAATGTGCGTCACTAATTTTGATTTTCAATCAGTAATCTCAGCCTGAGCATAGACGTATGTATTCTGCACACACAGAAATTCTTGAATCTTCTTGCTCTGTTTTACAGGAAACAGTTCTATCCTTTACATTAAGCAGATTTTGTAAGGATTTGTTCAGTATTGAAAGGAAACCGATTGTAAGTACTAGTCTGAAAACAGAATTTTGCATTTTAACAACACTACAGGAGGTCCGTAAGCATATTTCAAATGATATTTTAATAACTGATGCTTAAATACTTTTAAAGCAACACTGTAATTAGATGTGTCTCTTTGAACCTTTCAGTTAAATAATTGCATACTAATGTAAAGAAAAACAGCTTTTCACTAAACAGTTTTTGCATTCATCAGCTGAGATTAATACACTTAATAAGCAGTTGTTATTCAAATAAACATTCAATAATGAGTCATTATAACTATATTAAATTCTTAGGAACAAGTGCTGCAGCTTGTACTCCTGCAAGTGGGCAAAGTTCCCATTGACTGAATGGGAGCTTTGACTGTATATGAATTGTAGGACTTGTCTCAAAACTAGCTTGAAAAACTAATAAGGAAAAATTACACTATACTGAAACTAACTGAATTTGAAAACAGACATTTCATTTCTTACCTATTGCTTTTGCCTTAAGCCATATACTTGCATTACATTTGCATATATTTCTTGCACAATTCATCATCTTGACAACAGCTAAAAAGGGGGCGCCTAGTTCTAACTTAATAATATTCCAAAAAATGGTATTTAGATGCCTATTTAACATAAGCACTTCTAAAAATCTTCATAGGAACTAAGATACCTCTGAAGATCTTGCTCACTATACTTTTTTTTCTAATATGAGCTAGTTTTTGAATAAGAGTACCATCCTGGTCTAAAAAAGGATTTTTAAATCGCTTTTGTACTGAAAAAAAATCTGTTAAAACTAGTGAAATACTGAGCTCAGTTGACTTAAACGAGAGACTTGTAAAATTTGTCCTTTTAGAGGACACAGTATCCATTTCCAAAATATGTATTTTTCTTCATTTTAAAGAAGTAAAATTAGCATCTTTTTTTTGGTGAACCAAAAATCTTTAAAACTGATGGTGATCAGGTGAAATAACTTAATTTCTAACATGAACTTAAATGGTCTTATGGATAAATATTTTCATTCGAAATGCAAAGTTGTTCTGTAAAAACCAGCAAATATTCTTCCATATTGCTGAAAACACATTGTTTTTCAATTATGACAAACTTTTTAAATATGGAGAGGTGTCCAAACCAGCTGTGTGAACACTTCCACTGAAGTTTAACTACAGCATTTTAACATAGCTGAGAAACTTATAATGACTAGGCAAATATATAGGAGTACTTGTGTGGCATTCCAGTTGACAAAGATCTGTACCAAAGGACTTCAGTGGCCAGATGTGATATATTTTTATTTAGTGGTTCATGTTTCATCTTTCTTCCGTGAAATCTCTCTGTTACACTCTCCCAAATATTTTTATTTGATCAGTATTAGATATAGGAGTTTTAGTTTTTGTTCTTGTGTATAATTTTTGAGGCATTAAGATGGTGTTTAGACATCCTCTACATCACTTGTTAGCAAGCATTAACTTTTCAGCTTTAAAGCGCAAATATTGTACTTTCTGCTAAAGTTGAAGTGACAAGAATATGCATAGATTTATTATCCTTGTGAAACTTGAAGCTAATAATTTGAATTTGAAAAAAGTACTCTGTCCCTTTTAAAGTTTAATACTTGTAGTTAAGAACAATTTGGTATAGCAATAGTCCTTGAAATGTTCAAATGCTTTTGAGACTTGGTCCCTGAATTACCACTTTAAAAAAGGAATTACTCTTCTTTTTTTCTTCAAATAATGTTGTTTGGGAGTTCAGGCTGCACAATCCACAAATGCTTCAGTGTGGATCCCAAGTGGAGTTTGTGCTTGTTATTTAAATTAGTGTTTTTGAGCTTGTTATGTAGAGTGTCATTTGAGCTCTCTCAGCCTAGAGCTCTACAAGGTGAATGACTTGCACAAGGACTCCATGGCTTTTCAATTTACCTTCAATCTCCCTCAAGCCTTAAAAAAAACAGTTTTACTATAACAAGAGTTTAGCCTTTAACATGCAAAGCTTGCAAGCCCTTAGTCTTCAAAAGGCCAATTTAACAGGAACAAGAAGAAAACCCACAACACAAACTTGTTGTGTTAAGCCTGCAGGTGCACTGCATAGTTAGTGGAAATTCTTGATTGTCCCCAAATCTGACATTGAAGTTTGCACCTAAAAGAAGGAAAGGTTAGAGGTTGTTTAGCATCAATGGATATATTTATATATGAGATCGAGTCATGTCATGATGTCCTACATTCTAGGAATGCCTAATGAGAGCAATTTGACTTTCTAACCATGAAAAGACTTGGAGGTCCCTTTCAGAGAAGAAAGGCGCCGACCACGCTGAGTGGATGCATGAAGGAGCATGCTGTAAGACCTCCTGTGGGATTTTGATTGGGTTCACTTAGCAAGGTTGTGGGAAATACCTGGTCTCTGGTCTCTAGTAAAATAGTTAATAATAGTTTCCTTAATATGTAGCATTAATGGATCTCAATGCATTTCTTGAAGAAAGCAGTTTGCATGCCCTCTGTTACATAGCGATGGGGAAACTGAGGCCCCAGCGCTGTAGCGTGCCCAAGGTTACACAGCATGTAAGGTCTGCTATATTCTCGTCCAGTGGTTTCCTTGTCAGTCACCCTGTCTTAGTCAAGTCCACTGCTTACTGTAATAATTACTGCTTCTTTGGTAAGGACATTATGCTGGTGTTTCTTAAAAAAGGTGCTCTGTCAGTGTGCTATAGTACACTAAATACAGGCTTAAAAGCAACAGCTAGTTCTAAAGTAATAGTAGTAGATGAAGGTGGTAGTTCTCTCTAGTCATCTGGTCAAAACTCACAAGCTAATATTTTCGCAATGAGTTTGTTAACATTAGGCACTGTAATTCAGAGATAATCTAAAAAAACCAAGACACTGTAATTTAACTGTTCAAATCTGAATATATATCTACCTTTAGACAACAGCTGTAGGACTTGCCATAGCACAATAGTGGGAGTAATAGCCGGCTCTGGTTATGCAGTTAAGGTGCAAACTGGATTCAGTTGAGTCTGACTCAATATCATATAAGGTTTAAAATAGTTTGAAGGAATGACTAATTAAAATCACAGAAATATAATTAATAAAGTACACCATTGATTCACCAAGGACAAGGGTGGCAAAACATGCTACTGCCTTTCTTTGGTGAGAAGAATTGCTCTGTGGGTTTAGGGAAAATGGTAGACCTAATTTCTCTATGTTCTGCTAATGCAACTGATACGTATCTCATGAGATTGTGTGGGTTAAGCTGAAGAACATCACAAGGATAGTAAGGAAGATAAGCTTCTAGCTAATGGGAAGCTAATGATAAGCCATAAAAAGTGGGAATAATTAGGTTGCAGAGAAGTTATTAGTGGAAGGGTTGACCTTGCATTAGATACCAGTCAATATTTTCATTAATTACGTGACAGAAAATGAGAACATGCTATTGAAATTGCTAATGATGTGAAGCTGGAAGTCTTCATCAACACAGGAAATAAACATCAGGAGGATAAGGAATGCACTTAGGAGGTCTTCCATTATGAGATATTTTTTCTTCCATCCTAGAGTAAGTTTAGCAAAATGATAGTCTCATTCAGGATTGCTCAGTTTGGTGTTGTATTTGAGATTCATTGCAACAAGGTTCCAGAACCACAAAGACCTAAAAGGTCTTTGACTCTAGTATTTTGAAGTGCTAGCTCATTTTAAAAGGTCATGATTGTAATGATCTCTGTGGATCTATAAATACATGCTACCACTGTAAGAATTAGCACATACTTCCTAGGAACCAGGTACAACACTACTAGCACACTATAGCAGTGAGTGAGGTTGAGCAGCTAAAGAGCAGCTTACAGATTGCTTGGCTAAGCAGAACTATTCTGGCTAGTCAGACTTGGTGTATTTACAGGCATATTACACATTTAAGATAATACTAATCCAGCCCAGCTTGCATTTTCTAAGTAGCATAAAAGCCTGCAACGTCACACAAAGTCTACTGAGTAGTTGTACAGCTCAATCCTCCTTACACTAACTCTAACCAACAGACTCTCCTTCAACAAGAAGAGTGAGCCAGCCCTCTGCTCTCCTCTTTAGGATACAAGCCTAATTATGTTCAGGTCCAGCTGATTGCATTTCTGTGGGAAATCTCCAGCTGGAAATCTGAAACCTCTTGCAGTTCTCTAATGGCTGCACCAACAGGCAAACTAATACAGGCTGTGTAATAATTATCTTATAAAAATAAATAAATTATAATTATACTATCAAAATTAAAAAATCATTGCAGGTTGTGTAATAAACCTGATGTAGATCAACCATCATGCCCTGTCACATTCACCTGTGCATACTAGGGCTGAATGTGATCCATGCAGAGTCACAGAGACAAGTGCCTGGAGAAATATTTGGGTAGAATTACAAACTCACCCTAAGGAATTATTATGTGCTTGTGTGTTGTTGGAGTCTGAGCTTCAGGCCAGAGTTCATCAAAGTATTATCAGACTGCTGCAAGAAAAGAGCAGAAAAGCACAGCTACTTGAAGTTTCCCACTCAAACCAATGCTTTGAAATTCTTCTGCATTACTCCTGGCAAGTTTTAAGTTACAACGTCAGCCATGTCAAATATATTGAAAGGTCGGTAAGGGAACTAATAAAAACCTGTTATTGATCAGGCATGTGCCTTGTAAAAAGAATCTGCAATAATTTGAGTAGCAATAATAGTTTCTAAGAGAATTGCCACATACATAATGCCAGTGATTTCTAGTATTTTCTGCTCCCTGTGGGAGCATGGACATATATTACTGGAATTTGCTGCATAATGATTCACAAGAAAGGCAGTTCATAGTCCCAAATCAATTCTTATCTGTCTTTTTAGGATCAAGACTACATATGATTAAACTTAAGAGTAGATATGAGTGTATGCTACTCCTAGTCTTAAAAAAAATATTGCAAAAGCTCTTTAGTATTATTTGTCCATGGTTTTATTCTTTCCCCTTCATATTCCCCTTCATATTTGATTCTTTCCTCTTTATGTTTAACACATGTTAAAAGTGTTATTCAGTTTATGACATTTAAGAGGAGCTTCTGAAAGAGAAATGGGTGCACCTTACTTTACTGAGCAGCTGAGTACAGCTATACCAATTTATGCGTTAATGTCTGCTCTCACAGTGGGACAAATCTGGAATAAACTAGGTTAAATTGATGAGGCTATTATCTGTTTGCACTGGGATAACAAAACAGGACTTGGGTTCAACAACTGCTGATAGCCAGACTGCAAAAGAAATGGGGAGAGCAATGTGCACTTGGTCAAAAGTGCACAAGTGGCAGTTACTTAAATTAAATGCAGATCACTGCTACCACTCATTCCCAAAGAAATCACCATGCCGCATTATATGTTCTGTTTCTTTCATGAGAGTCCTTTCTTGAATAGATTTAGATTTCCATGTGGTCCGGTAAGCCTTCAAATGATGAAGAAATAAAGTAAAAATAGATAAGTTGTAAACTTAACTATTATATCGACTATTCTTGGGCTGGCAGTGCTGATAAAAAGCCTGTATCTAAAATGAAGCTGGTACATTAAATTAATGATCCAGCTACCGTACAGCGGCAGCAATGTATTTTAGTTACAGTATTTTTGATTGGCTGAATAAAATAGCTTATTTACTTGTAAATACTTTAATAGAAGCAAAAACATTCTAAATGATTCGTATAATGATCTTTCTTAAGAAATGATGGGATATTCACTTCTGAATCTATTCATGGAGAAAAATTAATACAAGTATGACAAGAATGGGTACATTTACCAGCAAGATGACAGAAAAAGATTCTAATAAAATAACTAATATTCATAATAATGTTAATTTTCTTCTTCTTTCAGAAATATTCCTGAAATATGTTATTTGTGGTGTCTTTCCTATTATGGATGTTTTTGTGGCTGATGCATAGACAAAATTCATTAACTTAACCTCCCATTGTGACCATATAATGCATTGTTCCAAACTGGCATCCTAACCTTGATTTATCTATTCCCTCATGTATTACATTCACTTGTTTATTGTATGTTTAGTACACCTATCTATATGGTATTTCCCCTGGCCAAGTTATATTTTGCCAAGTAGAAATCACGTTTTAACGTCTCTGGTAAAAATCATATGTAGAATGATACATACATACATACATATTTTTATATATTAAAAAAAAAGTTTTAAATGAAAAGCTTCCACTTTAACTGAGAAATTCATATAGTTATTTCCTAGCCAATACTCTGACCTCAAATGACAGTTCATTCAGCGTCTCACAGCTGGAGAACCAAATAAATACATTAGAAGCATAATTTGTATTCTGTTTTGCACAGTGCTTTTTCATAATTGAAGTCTCCACCCTTCTCAAAAACTTGTGGGGCAATATGCACAAACTCCCATGCTTTTCACTGAAAGCAGCATCATGCTATTTAAGCATAGCCTATGGTGAAGGAGCTGGGGAACAGACCCAGTGAGTCCAGAGCAACCCAGAAAAGCATTCTGCAAAGTTGCGTTTCCCTGCCCGTTTAGTTACAAACCTAAAACTGGACTCGCTGTGGGGTAAGGAATCTTGCAATTGCCCCTGCAATATAGCTTGGGTGCTTTGAGGTATCTGTGTATAGATTAGGAGACACTTGGAAATGATTTTAGTTCTTTGACAAGCACCAGGAGATGGAGCTCCAGACTGCACAGCATAAATTCTTGGTGTCGGAGCAATGAACCATGTTATTTCTGCACGGTTAAATGCTTCTTTCTTTTCAGCTCATCATTTACAGGATTTCTTTCAATCAGCTCGGTACTTATGGGAATTAAATGCTCCTTCTTTGAAGCACTGTATTAACCCCGGGGAGCAATTGCTAATGTTTTCCTTCATGGATCTACAGCCTAAAGTTAAAAAAAAAAAATTTGGTTAGGAAGAAATCAGAACAGACATTGATTTAGAATAATTTTTGGGATAATTCTGGTAGTATATATTAACTATAAATGTATCATCTTCACACAGTTTTAATCTGAGTATATGGAAATGTTCAAAAAAGTAAAATACTTTGGAAAATACCTGTGAAGATATGCTATCAGGTACATCCCTACTAACTCATTTTAAAAAGCAAATCACAGAATTCTCTACATAAAAGCACAGTAGTTAGGGGCGAAGGAAACAACATGAAAGTTCTCTATGATATAGTCTTAATATTCCTTAACTGGAGTTTCAAAAATGCCACATTTTGGGGGTTCTAATAATTTTAGGTCATATTTAATCACTTTTGTGAAAAAAAAAGTCTGACTTTGAAAAAAGTAGTGAGCTTTCTGAAAAATGGCCAGCTATGGAAGTCTAACCAGACAACTACTCTCGTATGTGACCTGAGAACACCATTCTAACAAATCCCTTAAAAAGTGAACTCCCCATGAAACAAAAATGGTTGAGTGCTGTTTTAGCCTCCCAGCTCATGAGAAGCCTGATACAGCAATTAACCTTTTTTTTAACTGGTATTTAAGCTTAAAGTATATGCACATCCTTTGATCTCTAATCAGGTTTCTGATACTAATCAGGGAGATTGTGTCCAACATCCCAGAGCTGCAAGTTTCTCAGAGAGTGTATTGCTATTAACATTTTCCCAGTAAAACAATTACATGTTGAGAATAAAACCTTTAAAAGATATAAAGAGGCTTAAGAACATAATTCATGCTGACTTTTACTTTTTTTGTACGTGTAAATATTGTGCCATTAGATCGCATTAGCTTAAACTGATTTTTTTCCCCTCTGTGCTATGTAAGAGTAGAACATATAGTAAAAAAACAGATCTTGTATTTATGCTATTGTTCTTCAAAACTGTGATATTAGTTCTGGCAAAAATTTACTACAGAGGAGCTTTATGCTAGTCATAAACATTTGACATACGAAATATGTGAAAGACCAATTATGGGCTGTTCAGAAATATCTCTTGACATTTTTAGAATGCAATGTGAGAAGGGTTTGCCTATTTAATTACGACTTTTTCAAATAGGGTGCTCCAACTCAATGGGAGTCACTGCACTTACTGTAGTAAGGAAAGACAATGTAAGATTTTTATGATGGGGGAAGGGAAAAGAACATGTCTTCAGGCTGAAATGGTTATCAGTTTTTAGATCAATCACCCTTATGGAAGTTTTTCCATTGGTATCAAGATATTAAGATATTTACAACCAATATATATCACATTGAATGGATTGTATAGAAGGAAGAAGGAAAAATGAGAATATAGTCAACATACAGACTATAACACTTTTATTAAAAGTCTAAAATAGGATAGCTATTAAGTAATTTACCTCAGACTGTCTTACCAAAGATTATAGCATGAAGTCCTGCTGTAAGCTTAATATTTCTTTTCCATATTTTTTAAACTGGTCTTGCCAGTATCCAATCAAAATTTCATTTTGCTAAAACCGCTCCTCTGTGCTTATGCTCAGATCACTTGCAAATACAAAACAGGAGCAAACAAAACATTAATTTCCTCATTCATGAAATTCATGGAATGAACTGGCCATTTTGGCTCCCAGAATTATGAAAAGGAGCTTTATTGTGAAGATCACAGGTTGCCATCACATCCTTGTTACCATAGCACCCCCTGAAACATATTTTGGTTAAAATTTTCACATGTGATATTGGATGACATTGTCACAAATTGTCTACCCCATTCTCCAACATAATAAATAAAATAAATGTTACATAATAATAATAAATTATAATAATAGTTACATTCACATAACCATAAACTTGTAAGTAAAGCAGGGATCCTGAATAGGCAGTGAATGCTTAGCTCCCGATGTGTGGGGAGGGTCAGGAGTCTGGAAACACCCTTGAAGTGCCCTGAGATGTCACCTTAATGCATTTAGCAAACAAAAATCACCATTAGAAGCTGCATTTCTCATGAGTTTTGAGAAATGCATGGGATTTTTGAAATTTCTAGTGGAAATTTTTCCACCATGATTAGCAAAGACAACCAATACAGAATTTAAAACTGCAAGTGTTTGCTCTGGAAATGCAAAGCTTACTGCAGCAATCTCATCATCAAAGAACAGAAATATGTTATGTGACCTATACTGCTAAGAAGAGCAGACAATTTCAAATCCCTAATATGAAGTCTTAAAGCAGTGCATAACGAGTGAACATTCAAATATTACTTGAAGTAACCGCCCAAGGCTGCAAACAAAAAGAGAGAGAAATGTAGGAAAACTCACTCCAGAGAGTTAATTCAGAGCCCTGCCTGTGGTCTGACACCAACATAGGTACTGCTTTTGTATACTGGTCTTCTGGTTCTGCTGCTGGCTCCTTGCACCTGTGCAGAACTTAGCTTCCTCTTCTTCATACCAGATTATGAAATTGGCTCAAGAAACACCCCAAACAATCAGAAAATCTTACTTTAAATGTGTGCTGAGATTCCCAAATTTTGTTCTGTTGTGGATAACTGGTCCAAGAAAGATGACTGCTCCCAGTTCTGGCTAATAAGAGATGATCATATTAATAAAACATTGCTATAATTACACTACTTCAGATATATTATGCAGTCATGAACAGAACAAGCTTCTTCTGGTCTGCAGAATTGTAAATGCTCTATATGTGAGGCAAATCTTTGTATCAAAATACAGCTAACAATGCAAAACTATGAGAATTCCTGTTTCAGTGTGATAACAGGACCACAGAAAGTGCTCTTGTTACTTCTAGAGAAGAGGGTGGATATTTATAGAATATGCCTGGTAGCAGTTTCTATAATTAATGTTGAAAAGTAGTTAGCATTGTAACTCCCTGTTTTAAATCACTCATAACTTTATGAAACACCTCCCTTTTGTGCTGCAATTTTCATCCTGGATTTATGCCAATGTCAACATTTTAAAGTATGAAGAAAAATTCTTCCATATTTTCAAGAAGACAAGACTGAAAATACACACTTACATGAGTGACTGCTCCATGCAGTTCTATGCTCCAAATGTCTGTAGTTTGAATGCTACAATTTGCAAAGGACTGGACCATGCCAAGGCCCATGACTTTGTTCCAGGAAAAACTGTTACTGATTTGTTAATATACATGAAGAATAGCATGTACTGAATGAGCATATGCTCAGGGAATTGATACAGGTGTTTTCTTTTCCCCACATTCTGCACAGGAAAGTTTGTTGGCTAAGGAAGCACAGACAAAATTTAGTTAGAAAGATCTATGTTCAAGCTCCCAGCTTTCTCTTTTAACTAACACTAACGGTTGCCTTATCAATAGTCTTAGTTGCTTATGTCTTATCTTAGATATCAGAGTACCTTACGCAGAGCTGCTGCTTGCATTGCAGGTGACCAGACACCTTTGCAAATCTGACCCAGATCTCTTCTACAATTTTTACATGACAATCGTTTCTTAAATAAACAGACATAATACCAGCAGTCTGTGTATTTTAGCTCCCCCTCCCTTTTATTTTTTTTTTTTATTTTACAATCTTTTATGTCGTTCTCAATATAATTTTCTGGAGATCAGCTCAGTTGCTCAAGTTGTGTTAAAGGTACCTGATTCCCTGTGCAGCTGCCTGTACTTGTGCATCGCCTAGACTGTTCTGGGAGCTTAGACACTAGGCTCCTTCAGCTAAGTCTGAGACTTACTATTGCAAGTCTGAGATCTAGTCTTTTACAACAACAATAAATGCCTCAAACAGAGCAAAATTTTCTCCTCTTGATTTTGTCTCATTGATATTGATTATGGTTTCTGATAGTTTTCCTTGTCTCTGCCTCCTCAGGTATCTCCTAATGATCTTTCCATATTTAGGATTGGTATGTTTAGCCCAGGAGAACTGGACAGGAATTGTTTTGAGCCCACAGTGCAGCTTTTTGCTTGGATAAACCAATTGCCAAGTGAAGCAAAACCCAGTCCCTTGTCCTAATAAATGGTGTGAGTGGAAAGCTGGCCAAATCATAAGAACAAAACCTCAGAACTAAATAGTGGATCCAAAAGGCCATTTGTTCAATAACCTACTGCCAGTCTCCAGGCAAAGAAAGACTTCTTTGGCAACATCAGAAAACTTTTCAAGTCAGAACAACAGAGCTTCAGAAAGTGATATTTCCTGTAAATTATACAGCATATCCCTGATGATAGGAAATATGAGTCTGTGGAATTAAGTGACAATCCTCAGGAAGATTACATGTCAGCTGTTTCAGATTGATTTTAGCCAGAGGTTAAGCCAAAGGCTAAACTCTTACTGAGCAAGAGACCATGTGCATAAGGCTCACATTTGAAGTGTCTAATTACTGTGGTTAGATCAGGTTGAACACTGGACTCTGTGTGTGTGTTGGCTTTCTCTGACAGCTGTGAGAGAGTGCTAGTGTTAAATTATCCACTTTAAAATCCTTTATGGTTATTGATCAGCATTAGTTCAAGAACCTTTCAGGGAGTACTCAAGGGGTTGCATAAATAAGTGGTAAAAAACCACAAGAAGGAGCCTGATGTGGGTGAGCATCAACCATTCAGTGGGCTAAATCCTGATTCCAGTACTCAAATTGGATAATAGTTCATTACACTACTGAAAGTAGTGGCCATTGGAATAGGGGGCTTCTGAACTGACCAAGGGTTGAACCCAGTAACTGTCTTCACACGTCTTCAACCCAGTTTAAGGGTGTTGGCTAATATAAGCAAACTTGTAAACCTTTCTGTTACTGGAGGACAGTGGTGGTGCTATTATTTGATATACCATTAAGTGATTGCCTGATGGTTCTGCTTAAGTAAGAAATTTGACCTTTTTCTATTTTTTCTTGCTACCATCAGTAAATGATGCCCAGCTGAACTCTAAAAGCTTCAATCTTTTATTTTCCTCTAACGAACAAGCTACTTACTTCATTAGAATGATAGTATACTTACAGAAGTAGAGTTTCCACATGGAAGTAAAATGGCATGTGGGTGATTATAATGGCACTTCAGGATACCCTTCTTGAATGAATTAATTTATTACTATTCCTTCAATTATATGCACAAGACAGGAGGTTAAATATTGTCAGGTTATCACCTTTATATATAAGAGTATAAGACATTGGAGAAACCCTTATAATGGTATATTTGCTTCCAAATAGTGGTAATGATTTGCTGTTGATATGGCCGTCGTGCCGAATGACTTGCTTTCAAGACCCAAGTCATGCTTCCAACACTACGCTCTGTTACTCAGTGGTAGACATATTCTAGCTACCTCAATGGAGGGGACTGGGCTTTGATGAGAAAAAATTGCAGGTTTGGGGCCTCCCAAGAGCTGATAGAGTTTTATCTTTCTGACTAGACTCAATGCCATGATACTGAGTTAAAAAAATTGTATAAATTTGGCCACCTGCCAAATAAAATGTCTCATTCTAATAAATCTAGGAAATCAACCTCACCTTAACAAGCGGTGAGGTTTCTCCTCTGCAGTTCCGTGTTCACTGGAGGCTGTTTCTTGACAGGTTCAGTATGATGGCTTCCAGTTGTTCAAAAGTACGTCTCTTGCCATCATTGTACATGGTTTATTGAGTTTTATAAAAATGGTTTGCAAGTGATTTGTGAGGGAGATATGCATTATAGCTTGCATTTCACGGGCATTTCCAAATTAATTTCTCTCACATAAGTGTTTTCTAAAAGTCAAGAACTAAAAATGTAACTAGGAGTAGTTTTCAGAAGTCTATTGCTACAAGTTCTGCTACAGGGAAATGAGCAAAATAAAGTTTAAATGCTTCTTCATTGCCAATAGTTCCCATTGATCCAATTATAACTTCTTTACCTAACGTTACACAAGACTGATTTAGAGATACCTGTCCAGATTGATCTGAGAAGAAATGCATTAAAACATTTATGTTATTACAATATACACAAAATGCATTAAAGTAATGACAGCAGCCTGACAGGAACCCACAAAATCAAGGACTTTCAGAGGGGAGGTTGAAATGCCATTTCACAAACCCAAACATACCCAACAGAGAGATTACAGCTTTCGTGGAAGATGAAATTACATGCTTTTTTGAGACTCCCTAATAAAGAATCACTCAGGCACATTGTAATCGTTTCAAAATTATATGCTATTTTAATCCTTTGCATTTGTCTTTGTATTATGTAAGTTAGATTTCTACCAACATTTCAACACCCTATCTTAGTCAAATTATTATCTTTTCATTACTTTTTCTTTTTCCTAGGAGTAGCGGTATTTGATATAAACTGTCTCAGTTCTAGACACCCTTCGTCTCTGTTTGGGGAAACTAATGGCATTTTTGTTTAAGCTTTGGTTCTCGATCAGCACTGAAGTATCTTTAGACACATTATCAAAGGATTTTGAAAATTAGCTCTTAAAAACTAAAGTCAGCTGAATGACTGTTGGTAACAGTACAAAATCCTAATTATTCCAGACAGTGGTGGAAGGTGTAGATTGTTAGGACAGCTCTGACCAGGACAACTCCACTCTCATTTGTAATTATTGATTGTCTTGTTAAAACTTCATAGGCCTGTATTTCATACTAATTATTAACTTGATGGAAAAAATAATCAGTATTGCACTTGCACATAAAAATACATATAGTAAAACAACTCACACCAATTGATCACTCAAGGTATTCATTGAAGCCAAGCTGACTTACATCTCAGTGTTATCAAACATAATGCAATTGGAAATAGATGAGACCTATCACTTTCTTTGGTGAGGTTAGAAGTGAAAATGGTCACAGGTCCTCACTGGTAGCAGTACTAACATGCATGTAGAGCTCCCACTACAAGGCTTTCAAATAGAAGTGACTAATTCCTCTAAGTACAAGAACAATCTGATATTATATGGGCCTCTGCACCAATGACTTTATTCAAAACTTTTCAGATTCTTTTCTCAGCAGTGTCTCCAGCTACAAAACCTGTGGTAAATTTAACAACTGCAGCAGGAGTACTATTCAGTACTCAGCACAAGCAATCTTACCCCTTGATGAACTAAGAAGTTTTTACTGTCAAAGCAACGGTGAGGGATAAGGTGAAGGTCTAATAAATACAGTGGATGAATTGAGAGATATGAGTATTAAATGTCAAGGACGAATCTGAGCATTTACATTTTTCTCTAATGCATTTTTTATGTTCATAACCCTTTGCATTGTACTATATTTACTCTCTGAACTAAGAACTTCTGTGTGTCAGATTAAATGTGAGGGATAAGGTGAAAGTCTAATAAATAAAGTAGATGAGCTGAAAGGTATGAGTATTAAACATCAGGGACAAAGCAAAGCATTTACATTTTGCACTAAAACCTTTTTTATATTCAATCTATTTCACCACTTACTTATTCTATCTTTTGGTAAACTATCCAGGCGGTCAATTATCAATGAATGTCTGAAAGTTTATAAAAATTATAGAAGTACAAACTATTTTTATAAATGAACAGATGTGCTATAAATTATTTTGAGATGAGATAGGTTCCAGGCTCATCTGGAGCCATTTTCTGGTGTAGGTACAGGTAGACCTCAGCTCTGATCTGGGGTACATTATCTACACAGTAGGACTAAGTCGTAGTTTAAGAGATGCTAACTTCTTCCCATTTGCCCTACTATTAAATAGCAACCTCAATAAAAGATTGCATTTTTAGATCATCACTGTGCAACTTTAAGAAAGCACAAATGATCAGCTCCTTCCTGATGCCTCGCAGGCCAGGACAAATGAAGGTTTGGTTGAGTCCTTTGACCATTACAGCCTGTTGTCTGTGAGAGCTTGCCCAGACCTTTTGCCATTGTCACTCACATTATGTGGTACCTGTGCAACACAGTTATTTATGCCTAATAGGCTGGTCAGAGATGGCAGACACTGCTTTCTAGTGAGGACGCCACATGCTGATAATACTCAGTTACATCCAGTAGTAGTTCCTAGGAAAAATAGCCTTATGCACGTCAGAGGCTACATCTATATTTCCATGTTAGCATAGGTTTCAAATGCACTTCTCCTGGTGGTCCATAAAAATTACTGTAAAGATAGCTCACTCTTTGGCTTTTGTTCTAGATGAGAGAGGCTCCAGACAGAGAAACTCAGGTTTGGGATTTCATGCTCTCTTCTGAGGGTGGATGCAACTGGCTTGCACAATTTGACACTGAAAACTTGGCTTTGTCTTGAGCATCATTACTGAAGGCAGTGTGAATGCAGAAATGCTTGTGAAAAAAAATCATGCTCAGCGTGAATTCAGGCGTGGTTCAGAATGATGCCTTTGGATTTTAAAAAGCTTTCTTCATGCTCACTAACTGCAGAGATTTTATTGTGTCTCCCCAAACCAAGACACTTTGCTGCTAAAACATACTCAGTTCTTGAGGACTGGTTCAGCATATGAGCAGCATGGACTATGAAGGACTATAGTTTAAAATAACTGCTGATGAAGAAACTTCTGTGGGAAACTTGCCAGGCTTATAAAAGAAAAAGATGCCATAGCAGAATATAAAAAGAGATAAATAATAAATTGCAGCTTCGTCTGGAGCTGTGGACTGTGCTAGTATTTACGGTTTTGAAAGGTTTTATGGAGAAAATGCTTTATTTTTTATGTTTTGAAATATATAGCAACATAAAAATGTAACGGTTGGCTTAACCTATAAAGAGTTTTCTAATCAGTAAGTTCCTGACAGAAGGTGGAATTTGTATCTCAGTGCAGAATTTATTTATTTTTTTCTTTTCTTTTTAATTTTCGAAGTCCAGGATGCCTTGAAGTTGCTTGACGTTATAGGATAAATTTTCAAAGCTCCATGCAGGAGAGATGCCAACACGAAAAACATCAAGCAAACACTGAGTTATGTTTGTGCATCTCCTGTGTTGTGTTTTAATAATTTCTCCCATATATCTGCATAAAGATAGGGTTTGCAAATAGAGTAAAATTATAGATTGAGCTCGTTATTTTCCTTCTTCCATGTTATGTGGAAATTAATAAAGTAATTAAATGTTACATTTACTGTTCATTGAATTACTTGGTTGTTTGGTAATTATTAGTGTGACTACAAAGTGATATAAACAACCGTGTGGCTCAAATGTGCAATTATGTTCAATATATGCTGAGCTGACACACACGGAACATATTTTGCTGATTTTGCAGGCAATTAATAAATGCTCATGCAAAGCGGCTTGTGCAAAGAGCTGTAAATAATGCAACCGAGTCCATTTTTTGTTCAGCTTGCGCTTGTGCTTGCACTGAAGCACACTGCTAGTGAAGCCAAACAAAGACAATTTAACTTGTTCATTGCAAAATGTAATTTAAGTGAAAGATAAAGGCAGTTCTGCTTATTAGTAGCTTACTGTCTTGCTATTTTCTCTCTCCTGCTGGGACACCTGTATATAATGCCACACTGTACTAAGAAAGTGTTAATACTGGATTGCTGCAGATTTTGAAGATTTATGTGATTCTGGCATTTAGTCCCGATTTCTCTCTTAATGTTGCCATGATTCTGACAAAGAGAAGTTATCTGTGTTCGCACATGGAAACATTCATGTTATTCTTTCCTACTCTGTGGTCTTTTTACTGTAAAATAAGACTGCGTGTGACTGGCACTACTGTCTGCTTGAGCTGATTATAAGAGAGACAGTGTTCTTCCATTTCCTGAAATAATTTTTGGAAAGACAGCAGTTGTTCATCAAAAATGAATGAAGTCATGACTCACAAGGTTGAACCACAGCTACCCCATAAACCATAGCCATGTAGTATTTTGTAAGAGAGGTCAGCCACAACTAAACACTTTTATACCAGTCATCTGGCATGTTATATCATTGCAAGGAACAAATAAACACTCATACATCTTCTTTAAGCATCTGACTGTGAATATTGAGACTATCTCAGCTCTGCTCCATTTCTTTAACTGCACTGGCATTAAGCTTGATTTTGCTAGCTGGGATGCATATTAAAGAGCTACTCTAGGTAGCAAAGGTGTCAGGACGACACATTGCCTTCTTTTGTGGTCACTCGAATTATGCAGAGTAAAATGGGCCATCGTGATACTTCACTCCTTTTCCTTCTGCTTTTTCTTCCTACATCTGTTCTGCACCGTGTTGAGGTTTAATGCTTTCACTGCAGTGAAGAGTTTGGCAGTTTAAGGCTGTGTATAATCCATTCATATGTCTCGACACACTAGTTATTCTCACTAGGCTGGTAGGGAGATAAAAGAAGAGCAGCATAAAACTAGGATTGTACGTGTATGCTGCAGACATTTTCTTCCTAAAAACTCTAGGACCTTTGGGATCAACTGACCTTGAAGAAAAATCTTCCACCCGTGCCACAGCACAGTAAGTTTGCTTTGCTCTAGGCTGATGACTTCAGCTATGTTTTCTGCATTGGCTCAGTAATGCCTATAAATCTTGCACATTTTGCTGCTACTGCAGGTCCAGGTGCTACTGCGGCTTTTGGTGTCACTATAGTTATAGCTGTTTCTTCGGTCCCTTTGGCGCTTTGAGTTATTTCCTGAAGAACTTGAGAAGACTGATTTATGAGGGTTCTTGGCTTATGCAGAGAAACAAAGGAGGACGAAGAAAGGGAGGAATAAGCTGGGTTATGTGGCCCAGATAGCTCTCTATGTGAAAAGAGTCAATGCAATTCCAGGAAAAACACCCCGACCCCAATCTTCCTTGTTAATGTGAATTAAACCACAGTCCATAAATTGCCAGGATCTTCATTGTACTTTAACCTACAGAATTCTGCAGCTTTTTAGGGTGTTAAAGCTGCTGCTCCTGCTAGACGCCTCCTGAGCCCTGCCAGAGTCGCCATCTGCAACACCACCGTCAGTGAGCGGATAATCAACAGTGTGATGTGGTGTGTTGATGCCAGTGATATTAGCGGTAGTTACCATATGTAGCGGTCCTGACCGGGAGACCGTCGGGCATGGAGGAGTCGGTGGTCCACAGCACGGCTGACCCGAGCGGACCCCGGCCTGTGCTGTGCAGCGCTGTGCTGCACACGCAGCGTGACCTTCGGGCCCGTGTGGTGCCGCACAAATCCCTCGGCCGCAGGGTAAACCCAGCCAACTCGTTGTAACAGAGGAGCCTGTGGCAGGGCCCACGCGGTACCGCGATTGCCCCGCCTGCGTGGCCTTGCCTTTATCTAGGCGTGCAGCAAGAGGTCATCATGTGAACATCCGTTCTGTTTGGCAGTGGAAATGATGAGTAGAGTTGTTCCCTTGTAAGAAAATCATATATAAGTAGAATGCCTGAAAGGGGAGAATCTCTTCTATGGACAGCGTCTGCATGGTGTGCTGCACGTAGATCAGAGGCCCCTTCGATGCTACACCACTCGGGGTTCCCACTGTCTAAAGGGACATAAGATTATCTATGCTAATCTCTTCTTACAATGTTAGGTCTAATAAACAGCACTGTGAATTGTACTTTACAAAGCCTGAGTGGCTTTCTTACGGCAACCATATTGGACCAGCACCTCCTGGTGCAGAACACCCTCACATTGCGGGATCAAGAGCATGAAAATGGTGCTCAAAAACTTGAATATCATATATAGTCTTATATTAACTACGAATCCGAATCATGACTTGACACAATAAACCCTAGGTGAAGATATGCCCTGTGTATTATCAATAGCTACAAGTGAACAAGTATAATGGACAGAGCCAGATTTTATTGAGTCCTGATTCGTTAAGAGGCAGAGAGGCAGATAGGCTAAGGCAAGGAAGTAGGATAAGCTCCCACTGTCTAAAGGGACATAAGATTATCTATGCTAATCTCTTCTTACAATGTTAGGTCTAATAAACAGCACTGTGAATTGTACTTTACAAAGCCTGAGTGGCTTTCTTACGGCAACCATATTGGACCAGCACCTCCTGGTGCAGAACACCCTCACATTGCGGGATCAAGAGCATGAAAATGGTGCTCAAATGAGATAACTTGAATATCATATATAGTCTTATATTAACTACGAATCTGCACCATGACTTGACACAATAAACCCTAGGTGAAGATATGCCCTGTGTATTATCAATAGCTACAAGTGAACAAGTATAATGGACAGAGCCAGATTTTATTGAGTCCTGATTCGTTAAGAGGCAGAGAGGCAGATAGGCTAAGGCAAGGAAGTAGGATAAGCCATGCAGGGTGTAATGCTCAAATTTAATGTCAGGAAGCAACTTCTGTGAAGATGAAAAGACAGCATTCATCCTGACATTTCTCATGCTTTCTGGATTTTTTTGTGTATAGTGGCAGCCTGTGCTATCAGAGGCACAAAATGGATGGTCTGAGCGGAAAGGCTCTAATAGAAAGGGCCTCTGCTACTGCCCTGTTCTGCCCTGCTGGGTATGCACAATGTGGCATTGTATTAAACCCTCACAAAGTACTGTTGCCCTCCTGGGTTCGTGGCTTTTCTTGCAGGCTTGTAAAATGGTATGCATACTAACAGTATTTGAACAATACAATCGTGCTGCTTATTACAGTAGTTATGTAAAGTACTTTGCAGTCAAGCAATTAGACCAGGGCTGTGGACCAGATTTAAAGAATCAGTTTTATCTCTGAATACTGAGGGTGACAGAGGAGAAACTTGTGAAGGAGGAAAACAGTGTTAAACTAACACTAACCCAGTTTCTGGATTTGTTTTCTAATTGCCAAGTTCTTGTTTGTAAAATACTTAGAAAAGCAGAAACAAAATTCAGTGTTTGCTCTTCTTTCACGCCGTGCCTTGTTTTATTTTCTCAGCACTATGGTGTGACGCTTCCTGTCTGATGGCCAGAGACAGGGATGAAAAACCTCTGATCTAAGTGTTTCTCAAACTCAGCAACCACATCCAGTGCTTGAAAGTGTTTGCACTCCAGTTCTGATGTATATATCAGGAAATGGAGTCATCATATTTGTTTTGCTCACGGGCAAACTCCTTCAGCATTTTGGTGATATTGGTGCGAACAGTTTCCTTAGCTCTTTTCTGTGGACCCCGACAAAGTAGTTCCTTGCACTCTTAGAATTTCACATGCCTCATACTGAAGATCAGGCCCATAGACCTTTACCTGCCATCCCGGGTGACCTTTCCTTTCAAGTGGTCTCTATGTCTTTTTCCATTAGGAAGTTATTTTTCTCCTCATTTTACTGAGGTATTTGCAAATACTGTGCCCCCTCAGTGGGCTGGTAGAAAAGCAGGGCTTAACACGTGCTTTGGACACTGACCACATCTCTCTCTGGACACCTTTTTAAAAAAATGATGGTAAACAGCTATGGAAAGGTAAGAGGATAAAATTGTCAGTAGTGTGATGATGTCACTTCATGCTGTTGTTTTTTAGAAGATAATACAGTGTCACCTTTAGATGGTTCTTTGATATACTAAACATGACCTTCTTCCATAATTTCTGTGGGAACAAAGTGCACTCAGTATAATGTAGGTTTGGCATTGGAGTCAATGGGAATAATTTTTTTGACCTCAGTTTGCTCTGGACCGGGTCCATGGTGTCCAGCAGTGAATTTACGGTGCCATCTAAGCCCTGCAGAGTATGCATGAGTCATCTCCATGGTACTGAGGCAATCTCAGTAAATAAGAAGAGACAGCTTCCTTCTCAACAGGTGAACCAAATCCCCAAAGTAAATTTTTTTTTTTCCCAAGGAAGCAAAAGGTTAATTTGAAGTGCTCGTGGCCTTCCATGAATCAAATGAAGTAATCCCATGCCTGAGTTTTAAAAGCATCCGTAAATTAGAAGGGTGTAGTGTGCAGATCAAAAAGAGGGTTATCAAAGATTAATAAAAAGAGAGAGAGGAGAGAGGGGGAGAGACTCTGCTAGAAACTCTCTCATAACTCCAACCAACCTGGAGAGTACGATTCACTTATTAGGGGTCCAGTTAGCACACACTGTCCTGTAAACCCCAGAGCAACAATACTAAAATATCAGAAGGAAGATAGAAAAATAAGGTATTTTGAGAATGTGGATAATAAAGTCTGTGAAAAATAAAATGGGGAATGAGTTGAATATAGGAGAATATATGGATGAAAAAAATAAAAGTCTAAGAAAAAAGCCTCTCAGCTATTTTATCCCATTTGAACCCTGGTTATTTTTTAATGCCAGCTCTATCTGAAAGGCAAGTCATATAATGAAAAGAAGTGCCAGTGGAAAAACAGGATTTTTCTGGAAAAGGCATTCATTAGGTGGAATGAAAACCTGATTTCTCAGAAAGAAACCCTGGTCATGCAAAGGAAAAAGCTTGTATCACAGAAGGAGTAGTCAAGACTCTGTGAAACCAACTCATTCTGCATTTTCAAATGGTGCTGGTAATTTCCCCAGGCCATATTAAATTGCCGTGCATATGCAGGGGACTGTTTATGCCTCCTAATTTTTAGCTATTAACTAATGTCCTTTACACCCCCCTATGCTTAGTATTAAACAGTGTGAATTAGTTCATACCATACCATTCAGGGGACTGGATGGTATTTAGGAGCTAGTGTGAAAGGCAAACAATGAATAGTGTCACAATGGAGATGTTACAACAGTCCCCAGACTGACAAGGCTTTAATTTTGCAAATTCTTGCATATGCCTTGTTTGGTCCACTTGAGCAGAAGCCATGTTGTCTCATCAAGATGGAATCTTTCAGCCATAATAAAAAACCAAACCAGAACCACAATTATTCTATTGAAATACTGCATTTCAATTACATTGCATGCTTGCCTCTGGTTAAAATTTTATTGAACTGAGCAATCTTTGGGAGCTCATATTTTGCACAGTAATCTGTGTTGCCAAGCAGCAGTTGGAAAAGCAGGAGAAGATGGAACAGAAAACCAAAAGACTATGCAAAAGCAATTTCAAAACACTGTAGAAAGGTGAGAGAAATCTGATACCTAACTCATTGTTTTTTCATGGATAATTATTTATGATTGAAAAGCGTGGGGAGAAAACATTAACATTTGAGTTGGAACAAGCAGATTGAAACTTGCATCTCACGGTGCCTGTAAAAGTGCTGACCTGCCAAGACTCCAGCTGCATCAGGGTCCTGGACAGATTGGGGGAGTGTTGGTAGCACTTAGCCCTCAGCTGCTATGCATAATGCCATGCCAAGGTGGAGTGGCTGTGTACTAAACATGAAATCTCTGTATTTCACATCACCACAAATGGGAGCAGAACAGTTTCACAGGAGAGAGAATAAGTGGCAAGAGGAACAAAACACACTGCAAAGCTCTGCATATTTCATGGAGTCTCATTTTCAGTGCAAGTCCCGGTACATAATGCTCTGATGTATCCTCTTACTGAAACTTTGGCTGTAACATGAGAGAGTACCTGATCTTGGGCTGTTTTATCACATACAGCAAATGCTTTTTCAAGAGTTTGATGTTAGCAAGCAGATAAAGGCCTTGACCCTACAAAGAGTCTTGTGTGTAAGCCCTCATTGCTGGTACCCACCAGCAGCGGGAACTTGTGGTCCGTGTGTACTTGCAACACTGCAAGACCCTGGCCCATTTTCCCCTTTTATTCCAGCTTAGCTGAGCTCTACTGGTTTGTCTGCTCCTCTGGGGTTGGAGCCTGTCTGTCCATCTCCCATTATCTCTTAATTTCTCTAGAAAAGTAGATGGGCAGTATTTTAAATGCTGTACAGAACTTCTGTCTGCGTAGCCTGCCCTAAACATTGTGTGTGTGTGTGTATAGTGCAAGCCAGCCAATAACCTGGTTCTGCATGTTTATCAGTAGGGAGATTAGTCCCTCTAATAATGCTGACATTTTTGGGCAGAAGTTGTAAGGGATGCATTCAAGTCAGTAAACCTCCAGCGTAGTAGTTTTGCTTTATTTTCAGTGTATCTTGTAACTTATCACAGATGAAAATGATGCCATGATCCTTATTGTCCATCACTGGAAGTTCTTTCAGTGACCAAGAAAAGGATGGCTTCTCCCTCCTCCAAATCTATTAGTAAATACCTGATCTAGTGCCTGTGCAAGTACGAATGAAGTATCCTCTTGCCTAAATGAGCATTGGACTGAATCCTGAAAGGAGAGCTAATTTCGTCTCAGACAACAGTCTGTACAGGCATCTTTCCTTGTTTGCTGTTGAGCTTGCCTGCAAACTGCTGGAAAACCTGGACAGTTTAGTTCAACAGTCATAATTGTGCAGATTGAAGTCATGTTGGTGAGTCATCAACTTGATTAGTGAATATGTTCAGGTTGTTTCCCTCTAATATGATGCTAATTTATTGTTGAAGCATCGTATTTGATTGTTTTATGTGTCAATAATTAAAAATAGTGATTTGAATAAGACACCCGGTGGTTCAATTAGAAAACTGTATTAGTAGCTGGGGAAAATATAAATATAATGCAGCACGATAGAGTTAACAGGTTATTAATTTTAAAAAATGCACCTGAATCTGTCATTCAGTTGTCCAAAACATGGTGAATAACAAATCAAAACAATTGTCCCTCATTATTACTATCAAATTAAATTAAAGTCTAAAACAACATTCTTCTCATCATGGCTATTCTGAAAGCTTTGAAAACTGCTGTATTTCAGCATTCCCATTCATGTTCTTTGGCTTCTAGAAATTCTTTCATTTCAGAAAACAACCAAAAACTGAAACATAAACCACTATCAACTTTGTGTTCCAAGAAAAAGCTATTTCAAAGTTTTATATCTACATTAATCACCAGACGTCAGTTAAATAGCTAAATAGGCCAACTCTAAGTACACTGAGATTTCACTGCTAGTATTTTGAATCTGCAGTTAAATCACCCTTCACTCTGATTCTATAAGCCAACAGATATTGCTCCTATCTTCTGCAGTAAGTCGTGTTCCTAATTTCTTCTGAGCCTGCACTGAAGTTATGTCCAGCGTGGTATTAGAGGTCATGCTGTTACAGCCCAGATGTCAGAGCATGAAACAATTCCTGCTGTGTTTTGGATATGATGTAATAGCAAGATTCCACCTGCTGGAAAATACCTATTAGTACAGCAATGGTTCTGTTTATTCTTAGCCCAGGTTTTTCATTGTTGCTAAGCTTTTATTGATTTTTTTTTCTCAGTGTTGTGTTTTGTTGCATAAATATATGCAGACCTCAATATGCATCTGGAGAGGTATTTGTTATTTATACTGCATGTGATCACCAATCTAATTATGAAACTCCAGTCATCCAGCCAAGGAGCAGAAACAGTCTCTCACAAGCTAGACGTCCATTTACACAACATGCTCCATGCATGGATAAAGCCAGGACTCTCTATACAGGCACAGGCTGGATTATGCCTTAAAAGTACTTTGTACACCTACAGAAGATGCATAAACCATAAGCATCAGAGTTGCAAGGGGATTGCTCTCCAAAACAGACCCTTCAGTCCATCCCACTTCCCTCAGACCTAATTTTGCCGGCTGAATTGTCCAACAGTTGCTGCTCATACAGCTTTTGTCCTGAAGGTAGGTTTGGGATGAGAAAGGCATCTGCTGGTGCATGGGTTCTGTGGCACGTTTTGCAAAGGTAAAGATGCCAAAGTCAGTGACCTAAAAATGCCCAGTATGGAAGGCTGGGGTAATATTTTTGAGGGAATGTTAATGTTGTGAGAGCAGAAATGACATTGGCATGCAATAGGATTATGTCCATTTTGAAAATGTGGCTTTTATGGTCAGATATTTAAACAATGTGTGTTTGATGCCAGGCTGCTTCTTAAAGATCTCATTTTACCTAAAGTTTTGCCTACATGTCATTAGTTCTAAGGTGCCTATAATTATGTTTGAAAATTACATATAAGTACTCTTGAGATTTTTACTCCACAAATCAAGCTAGTTTGCAAACCAAAGTCTCATCTTTGGAAGTGTTAGTGGGGCCTTTTGTACAGGAAGTGCTTATTTTTGTTGCAGTTGTGATAACAATGAAATAGAAATTGAACAGGTGTGGTACAGCGTAGAAAAAAGCCTTGATTTGACATCCTTAAATCATTTCAATCAACAGGAACATTTAGCATCTTGCAGAATAATCTAATGCTTCCTAGTGCAAGTATTGATGAATAACAGCTCACAAATTTGGAGTGACACATCTCCACTCTGATTATAATTGCCACCGACTACCTTTGCAAAGCGAAGACCATGTGCCTGTGTGTTTGCACACCTGCTAAAGAAACCCAGGCTCTCGACAGTGGTCTGCTTATTCATCTGCACAGCTGAAGCTCTTCTTTAACTAAGGAGGGTTTAAATAATTCCTTGTTCCACAGGGTGGAGGGTCAGTGACTGAGTATTGCTGAGTAGGACAAGACTTACCTGTCTTCATTGACTGCCCTAATACTCCCTGTCTTTAACTGTAAGGATGTACACATAATAATTTTCTAATATGGAATAATTTAAAAATATAGGTGAAAAACCTTACAAACAGGCAGGCATTGTTTGTACTAATGTGTTGTTACCTCTGGAGTAGCTCTCTATCTCTAGTTAACATACATTACATGCTTTTGTGTAGATTAATTCTCTATTTAATGTATGGTGTCTAGGTTGATGACACCTTTTTCAATGAATAAACTAAGGACAAAGAGTTGTGTTGTTCTCCTAGTCACCTTATGAACACGTGTAAAATCCTAGAAGTCTTTATTGCTGAGTCAGCATTAGTTAATAGAAGTGGCTGTAAATTTCATTTTAGTTTGGGTGAAACATAGATTAGGTTAAACAGACAATTGGTCATGATCTTGGTCTAATGAATGACCATTGAAAGTTTTTGGATTTCTAGGCATGGAGTGAAATCAGGTTTATAGTTAGAAGAATGGTTATGTGAGATAACAGCACGGAGTTTATTTTCTTGGAATTATTTTGATAATGAATCTGTGAAATTCACTGTTTTTTTTTTTTTTTTTTTTAAATTTCAAGCCCTGGAAAGTCAACTTTGAATCCAAAACCATGCTTCTACATTATTATCAGCTACATTAAATCTATGTTTAGAGTTAAAACCTATTTTTTATGATGAGCTGGAATAGAGTTCAGCATGTTCTTTCATATCTTTAATAACTTTTAATTCTAACAGTTAAAGTTTCCAGTTAGGAATTTGCTTTGGGCTGAACATGAAAAAAACCCAGAATATTCTGAACTTAATGAAAAAAAAAAAATTACAAGAGAAAGTAATTGAATCCTCAAAATGCTTCATTGCTTTGTGTCCTCAGGATTGGAATTTGTCTCTTCTTTTTAACCTTATGCTGCATATTCTAACATAGAGTAAAATATGGTGTTTTTAAAAGGTTAAACTAAAGGTTGTTGAAAAATAAAAACATTTAATTCTTGTAAAGTCAAAACACTACCATTCAAAAATGGTAAGAAGTTTATATCTGTCCTGAGCAAAGATACTAGAAAGCAATTCACAGTGGGTGAATAATTTGAATAAGATTATGTAGAAATCAGTTATTTTACCCAACATGACCATTCTGTAGCCTGATTCAAAAGCTGTTATTTTAACCTGGAAAGCTTGCCATGGTGTCCTGGTTTCGGCAGGGATAGAGTTAATTTTCTTCCTAGTAGCTGGTACAGTGCTGTGTTTTGGATTTAGTATGAGAATAATGTTGATAACACACTGATGTTTTAGTTGTTGCTAAGTAGTGCTTACACTAGCCAAGGACTTTTCAGCTTCCCATGCTCTACTGACTGAGAAGGCTGG
>NW_008795918.1:4030318-4057344 GCF_000699145.1 Aptenodytes forsteri
CGTCATGCTCAGTACATGAACTGGGGAAAGCTGGCCGGGGGGGCCACTGCTTGAGGACTGGCTGGGCATCGGTTGGTGGGTGGTGAGCAATTGCATTGTGCATCACTTGCTTTGTATATTCTATTATTACTATTATTATTTTATTTCAATTATTAAACTGTTTTTATCTCAACCCATGAGTTTTCTTGCTTTTACTCTTCTAATTCTCTCCCCCATCCCACTGTAGGGGGGGAGTGAGCGAGCGGCTGTGTGGTGCTCAGTTGCCGGTTGAGCTTAAACCACAACACATGGCTGAATATATAAAGTATGCTGGATAACAGTTATTAATTTTATTTGCTCTGGAAAAGAAAATGAGTAAATAAATACTCACTCTATCTTAATAAACCTAGCAATAAATCTATTAACTTCTATTTAAAAGTATACCAAAATCTTGAAAGTTCAAAGACAATCTTCTGTAAATTGTGCAAACACAACTTAACACGAGGTGTTGTGCAGCTGAAACACTGGGTCTTACCTTGCAAGCACAAATCTAGAGATATCCCTTTTGTTATCATTTGCTCTTTCAACAGAAATAATTTGTTACGTATTAAGCTCTAGCAAATTGCCCTGCTATCTTTACTGTAGGATGAGTTCTTCCAAATTACATGCACATGTACATTTGGAAAGGTTTACAATGATTGATGTGGTGCATTGTTTGTGCATCAATAAGCTGAGATTGCTACGTGTGATTGTTTTATAACGATTATCACAGACATTTTAAGGTCTTTCTTTTGTGAAATCTGGGATGGAAAAAGAAGCAGCAGACTTTTAAACAGACCTTATGATTATGACTAAATAATCTTTTCAGAGAGATTTACTTTTCAGCTTGCACCTGTTTCTCTCAGGAGAAACTAGTCTTTCTGTGCTCTATTTTCTTTTTTCTTTTCCAGTCTCTGGTCCCCCATTTGTATTTGCATCCCTCTTTCAGGGCAGGAGGTCACCTGGAGCAGGGAGGCCACACAGACTTTCTGGGCTACAGAGAGGACCCATCCCGTGTTTACCCTCTGATAACGCCCCGTAGGCTTTCACGTGGAATCACTCTCTTTCAGCTCCTAGTCATGCCCTGCCAGAAATATTTAGTGTGCACATTTATATCCTTTCTTCCAGGATACTTACTCACTTGTCACAAGACTGTCACACCCATCTCAAAGGAAAATATATGCCCTCGGGAGCAGGATTATCTCCTGAGTGAGGGAGCCCAGGTTTTGAAAGGGTGAGTCATTCCCATGCTGGCTCTGGCCACAGGATGTCAAGCTTGCTTTAGCATTTGCAGGGAACGCAGGTTCTCGCGTAGCACCAGGCTTCACTGAAAAGGCTTGCTTTTCTGTTTATTTTTTATCAGCATGCCAGCTTTAAAAGAAAAGATTTTGTCATCATCTTTTTTTATGGTTTCTTATAGACATATGTTGTCTCTGTGATCCTCCAGGCTATTACAGTACCTACTTTGCTGCAGGTACCCTCTTCGAAGGGTCCTGGACAGCACTCGCCCAGACACTGGTGGCTCCTCGGTTCTCCTGGAAATCTGCACTCTTAACCTGATTGCTCAAAATCAGAGGTAGATCAAAAGCCTTATACATACAATTCTGCCTGAGCTTCAGAGGGAAAAGTGTCCATTGAGTTCAGTGGGGGTGGGATTAGGACTGAACATTTGCCCATTCTGAAAACAAAATTGATGCCTGTAGCGCTGGCTAGAAGAATATCCCCACATTTTGAGTGACATCGATTTTCTGCTGTGTGCACATGCAAAACCTGCATCTCTTGAGTAAGGAAGAGAGCATCATATTTATTTTATGCCTAGAGAGCAAGCCAACCTGCTGGCTCCTTAAGATGTGCATTACATTTATGCCTTCCTCTAGGAATTAATGAAACTTCAGGAATTATGATGAATGATATGTAGTGATTTATGAATGTCTATCACAGTTAGTCATTTTGCTTGTTGAGGAGGTTTCCAGGGTTCATGAAGGCTGCTTTTGCAGTTCATTGCCTCTTATATATGAACAATAAATGTCCTGTTTCATGTTGGAAAAATGGCTTGATAAACAAATAAAGGAAATGTCATAAGGAACATTTATAAACAACTTCAGTGTAAAGCTGTGATCTGATAATGGCCATTCAGAAAAAAAGAGTAACTGCCATGCTGGAGAGAGAATAGTCCTTCAGAGAAGAGCAGTGATATATAATAAAAAACAGTGCTCATATTGTGGGTTGGAAACTTTCTGCTTGACCCTACTTGCTATAAAGCTTGATCCTTCAGTGTCTGATCTCTCACACTTGAAGTCAGTGGGAGTTTTTTGATCCTACGGTTAAGGATATCGCAGGACTTTGCTGGAACTAATCTTTGGCTCTGTGTGTCAAATTAAGCACATGTGTAAAGGGTTGTGAAGGAGTGACAACAGAGAGCCCAGAGCCCACCTGAATTAAAACATTCAACAGTGAATCATGGAGTGGAACAGCCTTTGTGGTATTTGCTTTTGCCGAGAGATGGATGACTTTTGTAAGCTCAATAACTTTTTTCACTCTCAGGTAGGCATTCAGGGATTGCAGTCATGTTTGCAGTGTTATATGGGCCCCAACAAATCCAGCCATCCTTGCTTCCACACAATGAATTCTCCCCTGATTTAATGGATCTGGGATTTTGATCCTTTTCTGAGAACTAATCCCAGAAAAAATGTCTTGTTGGATAGGTTTCTAGTGATGATCCCTGCCCTATCTAAGTATATATTCTGATATATATATATATATAAAAATTATTTTCTAGACATAAGCCAAATATACATAACCTAAACAATGTCCCAATTTTTCCTGTGCTGTTTGGCAGGGATGTTGGCGTCACTTCTTTTTGTTACTGTGACTAAATCGTTTGTGAGAGTTACCACCTACCTGTGACCTGGCATGAAGATTTCTATTGACTTGCTCTGTGATCCTCGTCATCTAGAGATATGTTTCTGAACTGTTTGTCTAATTTACCATATTTCTAAACAATGCATGCTAAATGCACAGGAGTATTAGTGCCCTCATTCAGATTTGGGATGCAGACATTATCACAAAACAAATATGTGAAACAGTTAAACTGTAATGAAAACACTATTCTACCTCTCATGCTTGCTTGCTTCCTTTCGACATAATAGGGGATCACGGTCTGAGGTGGTCTGAGTAGCGTATCTCCCTAAAATATTGTACTTATTAGCCTTGCAAAGGACAATGAGACTTCCTGAGATACTGTTCTCATTTTTATCGTAGAGCTTTTGGCACTGTATATTAATGCTTTGAAACATGAATTTGCATAAAGGCAAATGTAGAAAGTAGCCCTGTGTTTTGAATTTCCTCTCAATCTAATGTCTTTGGGGAAATGAAACACATTTTTTAAATTGTTTGGTGTTTGTCTAAGGAGGGATCTGGAGACTTTGAAAAGATTTACCATTCAGAATACACATCCTCAAAACACTGTTCCTGGGAGGGGCAGGGCACGAGGATGGCTGATGCCTTCCCACTGCGGTGCCTCTGCTTGCAGAGTTGATGGCACCTCTGATACGTAAAGGGCCAAATCACATACAGCCTGTGCACCTGCTTGATCTGTTTTTGCAAAATTATGTTCTTTGTAACCTGTTTATGCAATTAACTATTGTTATCCAAGGAAAGTTAATAAATGCCTAGTGACCGCATCTGTGTCCCAGTTCCTTTAACTGAGTGATTCTTGAAATATGTTTCTCTGAATTTTATGTTACTTAATGAGAATTACTTTAATAGCTAGGTCCTACTTTCTAGCGTATGGGTTTCTCAGTCCTAGTATCCATTAGAATAAGTAGAGTGGATAGTCATAAAAGCTTACTTTGATTAAAACGTTGTGTGAAGTTGAGATATACTGTGAGTAGGATCAAATTGGATAAACCCCTCCAATACCTGTATTTTTCTGTCATCAGACTCTATGGCTCTGTGGTGTCTGTTTTTGCTCCAAACTCTAGATTGTCTATAGGGCACTAAGTCAATGAGGCTTAGAAAGGAATTTTTAGATGAAAAAGTCATCTTTAATTTCAGTTATAGTGCTTGTTGATCCCCAGAACAAATATTAACTCCTCTAGAGATGACATAGCTTTATGAGCAGAAAAGCTCTTCTAAATTACATTATATACTCACACAGTCTTTAATAAGATGGCATGAAAAGTTAGATATGAATAGCAGCAGAGATCTAGACTCTGGTGTTCATAGCAGATCTGTATATTTTTAATTTTGGTAGTGTTTATGGCTATGTGGTATTCTGTGAGTTGGAAGACTGACCACCCGTGGGCAGGGAGAGCTGTGAATTTCAAAGCTGTGGGGTAAGGTCTCTGTGCCTTTACAGCCTGGAAAGAACCTAAATGTGATTTTTGATCCAATTTTGGGGTTTAGGAATCCCTACAAAACAGGGACCTCTTTTAGGAGTTGTACAGCTCAGCCCAGACCCAGAGGGGGTGTAACTTGGTGTATATGGACTAAACCAAAGAAGAATGGATGTATTACTAATTTTGTAAGTAGGAACATTTCTATTAGTTTAGTTGAACAAGCGTATTTTTCTACACATATTACAATCTTCATTTTTCTTGATATCAAGTTTAATGTAATATTCCTGTCAATATTACTCTATTCTGCTGAACTTAAGCTGAGCTCCCTTAAAAAGGACTTTCTTGTGTGCAGGACTATGCCAAATTCACCAGAGCAAATTTGTAATGTCTGTATTTTTCACACTTTCTTTTTCTTCTTCCATATTGGGGGTTCTTCATCTTTAAATGAAGAGATATTTCCCTTACTGCTGTTGAGCAACAGTGTGAATTATTGTGAGCTGTGTTTTGTAAACTATTGAACAGCATGCGGGAAAGCCTTATTTCTGTCTTAAGAAAACTAGTTTCGGAGATATGACAACTGCAGGTTGTATTGTAGCAACGTATAACTGACTGACTAAAGCCCTTTTCTTTTAACCTCTTCTGTCTTGTGATTTGTGATCCTTGTGACCACAAGGTCACTGGAGCTGAAATTCTGACTTCGTTCAGGTAGATAATAGTGTAGGTGAATTTGTTATGTTCTCATTCACTCTCTCGCATGCAAGCAGGAGATCCTATTATTGTTATTTCTTTATAGTTTTCCATATTTGAAATAAAGGTGTTCCATGCTGTCAGATGCAGACTTTGTTTTTATAGAGAAAAGTACAATCAAAGCTGCTCAGGGGCAAGCCGACCTGCTCAGTGGCAGAAGCTGATTAAAGATTTGGTTACGTTGCCCTGTGCTGCTTTTGTGAGTAGATGCCACTTGGTGAGGTTTCTCATGCAAAGATTTACTAAACTATTTTTTAACTATTGAATTAATATTGAATTATTGAATTATTTTTCAAAAGATAACATCGTATTGGTCTGAAGAGAAGACCTAAGCTTAGAGTGTCTGCAAGAAGTTTCAATCTTAATTTATATATGGTATATAGCAAAAAGTAACTAAAAATAGAGCCTTGGTGTGTAAACTGGTATAATTTCACTGATGCCAAGAGATCTCTGCTAATTTGCTTTTGTCCTGAATTACAAATCTATGTATATGCCTAAAAGAAAGGTGTAGACCATGTACCCTGTGCTGCATAGGCTATTGTATGTACAGCACATGCACTGTGCTATGTAGGCTATGGTGTGTACAGCATGCACCTTGTGAGCACACAGGCAGGCAAACTGCAAATCTCAACCTGGCAGCCTGGCCCCTGCTTGGGGGGACTTCTGGGTGGACAGGGAGGACCCAGCTGAGGCTATAGTTTGCTTTCATTCATGCTTCTTAGCAGCTTATAACAAGGTGCTGGGAAAGCCCCCCGGGAAGATTACTGCGATGACTGTATTCTTCCATTATTCATGTCCATGCTAGGCAATCTGAGGCGTTCTCAGTAAAACTGTTTCCCAACAGTAGCAAAGCTTCTGTCTTAGGGATTTCAGGAAAAAAACAACCCCAAACCCCTTTAAGGTTAGATTCTGTTTTATTACATGCACCAAGCTGCTTAAAATTACATCTTTGTTTGCCTGGCATTTAGTAAAAGCAGGCCTACAGAGCTTGCTTCGTTTGGGACTCTGCCTTCTCAAGGCAATCGTTTGCAATTTTTAAGACTTAAAAACTAAACATAAACTGTTGTACTCTAATAGCAAGGCTTGTTCTTTTACTTTTCAAATTCCTCATTTCTTAGTGATATGCCCCAAGATCTGCAATCCTGTAAAATTCATATCAGAGGTCTAAACTGCATGTACACAGGGAGAAAGGAGATAAAATAGCATGCATGTGACCTACAGGCTATGCAAACTTTCTGTCAAGGGACAGTGAGATTAAGCTGATTTAGTCAAGAAGGATCCTTTATGGTTGCTAATAGGTGCCTTTCCGGATTCGTGGTGTATAACCCCCCACGGGTCAATAAGGGCCATTTCTAGCTCTCATTTGTGTAAAATGCAGTTATTCATTATGGTATAACTTATGTAAAAGGAGCAAGCTTTATCTGGGCCTCTGCTGGAAATGACAGTAGCACCATCCTCTCCCTCTATGGTTTTTCTATTACTCAGCACATTTATTTGAAAAGCCAAGTAAGGCCCTTTCTGTAGAGGCAGGAAGATGGGTGGACCCTGCCCTGAAGGGTGTGTAATCTGAAGATCTGACTGACAAGCATGAAAGAAAAAAGTATAACAACTGTATTTTCCCATCCCATATTTGGGTCCTTTTTAAAAAGAGGGGGCTCTAAGCATGGCAGAAAAACAGTCCTGACTTGCAGGACTGTCAAATGACCTCAGGGAATTTATCTGTGTTTCCGTGACTGCAATTTAACTGCGTCTAAGTGCAGACTGAAGGGATGTCTCTGTGTCCCTGACCTCTCCTTTGTGCTGGCATTAATGGTTGAAGGACTGCGTGGGGTACCACCTCATGGAGCCAGTGTTGAAAAGTATCTGGTAATTTTTTGTCAGGTCACTTTTTCATCCAGACCACTTCCATGATCCAGCTTCCTCCATTATCACAGTGTCTGCTTTACAGATTGGGCAGTAAGTGGCAGGATGGAGTTTCCTTCTTAGTAGCAACCATACTTAAATGAGATTAACCTGATCATAAGTACACAGCTGAAAGCCCCACATCTTACATATAGGCTGTATCCAGCATGCCGCAGGTACCAACACAGAGTAAAAATGAACATGGAGATCATGGAGGTGTTTTTGCCAGGGGTGCAGGGAGGAGTATTCCTTGGCTAATTTTGCAGCCCAGTGAAGGTCAGAGAAGCCCACAGACCCTGAAATGGCTATCTGACTTCACCGGTGGTCCCTGGGAGTCTGGTGTCAAGGCACTGTGTGATATTAAAGGCCCACTATGTGGAGATGTGCAATAACACCAGCGCAGAAAAAAACCAAACGAATTCCAGTGAAGTCTGTAGCCGTTGCAGCTATAGGAGTTCAGACGTGTAATGCTGGTGGTCCTCAAAGCCTTGGAAACCTTTTTGTAATGGTGGTCAGGGACAAAGATGGCCAATGCTTTTTTTTTTCCAAGTTCCTGCTTTTTAAAGTCAGACCTGTTGTGCTTGGGATTCTGATTTATTAATTTTTGAACATTTAGGTTGGCAGCAGAGGGAAAAGACAATCTGTAATTTGATTTAAAAAAAAAAAAAAAGCTCGTCTAGCCTCTGTAGTTTGTATTCCTGCCTGAATACAACCGCAAATCCTAAGCTACCTTCCCAACCTCATTCTTTCCCTTGGCTCAGCTGTGTTGGTAACTTTGTGTTCCCATGCCTGCAACAGGAGTTTTTCCCGGCTGGGATCTGCGTCTCTGCCTCCCCGAATCGACCCTCACCTTGCTGAAGGGCATTGGATCCTCACCAGCTATCACCCTGCGGCTGACACCAGCCTCGCAGACAGATGGAGGAGATCTGAGTCTTCTTAGTCACTAGTCTAAGCTTCAGGATATTTTCCTTCATTCAGGATGATGATAAGCAGAGTGATATATTTTCCCCCTGTATTTTTTTCCCAACTGCTGTTACAGAATTTTTATCTGTTGTCATTAAATAGGCAACCATTCGTCAGGCGAATCTGGTGCTTCTCAAAATACCATAAAAGCTAAAGAAAAAAAGGCATAGGAAGATACATGTAACTGTTTGTTTAGTTTATCTTTATGTCCAAAGTGACTAATTGATTTTAAGTGATGTTTTATAGCAATAGTTGATATCCAAAGCAAAAACCTCATGTAACAAATTTCAGCACAGATGGTATTTTGGTTGCAATTAAAAAAAAGTGGCATATAGTAAATGAGAAGTAGAGAAGGTTTCAAATCCAATATAGTAAGCCTTGAAAGATGGTTGAAAAAACAACATTTTATATGTTCAGAAATTATAAAGTTGGCTTCTGGTAGAAATAACACAAAACTGGGCCTTAAATGTTTAAATCTGCCAAAATGAACTAAAGATACAGGGTAGGTGTGGGAGTGAACCTTACACAGGTGAGGACAGATGGTAGGCTCTTTTCTGAGTAACAGAAGTAAACCCCTTAGTCTGTACCTAACAATATTCCTCTTATTCTCCATATTATAGAATCATAGAATAGTTTGGGTTTGAAGGGACCTCTAAAGGTCATCCAGTCCAACCCCCCTGCCGTGGGCAGGGACATCTTCAACTAGATCAGGTTACTCAGAGCCCCGTCCAACCTGACCTTGAATGTTTCCAGGGCTGGGGCATCCACCACCTCTCTGGGCAACCTGTGCCAGTGCTTCACCACCCTCGGTGTAAAAAAATTCTTCTTAAAATCTAGTCTAAATCTACCCCCCTTTAGTTTAAAGCCATTAACGTTATGGAACGTTCTTCTTGAGGAACAATATTGAGATGGTGACAATGTTGATTTTATGGGTAAAGGGAAATGCCTGGGCTGCTTTTAGGTCATGGAACAAAACATTTTCATGTGGTACAACCTGGTCACTTCCAATAGCAATTCTGAATTAGTATTCCAGGAATACACACTCTCATAGTTCAAAGTGCTGAAATACAAAACCAAACAACACAATAATAAAGCATAAATGTGAGTGCAAATATGTTATGTATAGAAGAGGATATGACAAGGAAGAGCAGTACAGAATTAGAAATGAACACTGTAATGGTTAAATAGGCACAACTGGAAAATCTGCATAGACAGAATGCAATTACTGCCAACTTTTGTGCACAGAGGATGGATAGGATTGGTCTTCATGTAACGTCCTGGGCTAAAAGTAATACTGAAAGCTGGAGGTTTCCATGGCTCGAGGGGAAGACTGGGCACGTTGTGGGAGGGGATGTCCAGTGGATGTGACTAAGAGAAGAAACCCCACACAGCTCCAGCAGTCCCTGGGCTGCAGATGATTGGCAGCTGAGGGACTGTTAGGGGAAGTGTCAGACTTCATGCCGTAGTCTTCAGCTCTCCCCAGGCCATCTGCCTTCAGCCGCTACTGGATATAGGTTACTGGGTTGGACAGATCTTTGGTCTGACCCGTCTGCATGTTCTCCTGTTCAGTGACAGGAGATGAGCGCTGTGAAAGTGCTTAACAGCAACAATATGTTTAGTGAAAAAGTTCGGTGTCCTTCTGAGAGGTGGGCAAGGTTGATGTTTCACAGAGCTGGGCAGATGTGTGCAAACGATCAGAAAATCAATTGAATATTTAATAAATCTAATAAACAAATTTTACCTTTCTTTAATGAATAGGAACATGTTCAGTTTTGGTCTTGGTAGGCATCTGCTTTGTACACATATGTATGATTGAAGGGATTAGGTTTTGATGGAGAGAAATTAATTCAAGTTCATTGACTCTAGCTTTAACAACGATATTCTATCATAATATATTCACATTTTATACTGAGTCTCCATTAACACTATTTCTTTTACCTATTCCTCTGCTGCTGAGGGATATATTATTTTCTGCAAGACTTTGACAGGCACAGACAAGCGTCTGCAATGGGAAATCCTTCACTTCTTGTTATCTGTAGGTTTTGTTAGCTCTTCTAAACTAAATCTCAGGACAGTCTGAGATTCACATTTCATTCTTATTCTATATGGATTTTGCAATGAAACAACAATTAAAATAGTGTCTATAATGCTAAGGTTACTGATCTTGAGAAGACAGCATTCGTTTTGGTTTCAGGATCATTTACAACTTCCATGATAATGGATCTGACATCTAAAGTAATTATTCTCCAAATAAATAATTAAACTGAGTAAAGCAGGGCAATTTTAACGATTTATAGGAGGTGTCCCGAAAGACAGTAATGGCAATGATTTTTTTTCTTTAAGAAAATGGGTTTACAGATTTTCTGCAAGATATTACACAGGATGAAGAAAGACAGCAGGGGGGTGTCCTGTGCTTTCAACTAGAAGTGTTGAAGTGGCAACCAGTGCTTTTTACAGCAGTTCATACACTCTCAGTGTTTTATGAAAGTGATTAAGGAAGTTGGCAATGTCCAAGCCTTTTCAAGTGACTTCTACTTACACAGAGAGAAAATTTTCACCCCTTTCATTAAAGACTACAGATTGCTAACAGGTAACCGATTTTGGTTAGTGTTGCACCTTACATTAGCCTCCCTTTGTATCTATTCAAAGAAAAGGAAAATGTCTGATTACTTTTTACATCTATAAACTTCTGAGTCCGAAGCTCCATGCTTGACAGTATATAGAGCTGTAATAGCAACTCGGGGTAATGGTGTTTAGTATTTCTGTCTACATCTGAGGCAGTTACCCAGGGATTTCTCTATTGCCATTGGATATCTAGTTACCATTGGTAGAAGTCAGGGTATGATATATCTGAGCAAACGTAAACATCTATTTTATGTTAAGATAGCCCGTGTTCTAGACTCATTTACTAGATCTCCACTGAATATAAATGTAGCCCAGGATGAGGACCTTAGATGTAGATACGTATAATGGCAATTCATAAAATATGGTGAGCTGATTCACTGGAGTAAAGCAAGGATAAACTTCTAAGATGACCAAGTTATTTCTGTAAGAACAGCCACATGGATTTTGGCTTGTGTGTAGAAGAAATGCGCTGACATCTTAGAATAAATGCAATATAAAATGCACCATTGTGTTTAAGGTTTGTGTAGTAAATTACTCATTTAGAATGCTGCAAGATGTAATATTTGCATTCCTACCTTATTACATCAAAATTTCAGTTTCAGTCTCTGGGAAGGGGAATTTTTCTTTGTTATAGACAGTATCGTGGTGCTCTGGGCACTCGTAAGAGGGCAGATAAGAACAAAGACTCCATCGTTAGGATCTTTTTTTGTTGTCTTTTAGTACCATAGGGAGCTTTAGAGAAAGTCTGCTAGCCTTTGCTTTCTTAATTTTTTTAGGTAAACAATTACTCATTAAAGATAATTAATATCAAGCAGAATGAGAGAACTCCTTTTAGTAAAACCAAATGTCCTCTTGTTTAATCATGAACACTTTGCCAAGAGTTTCTTCTGAATTACAGCGTCTCAGTTTCAAATTAAATCTGACATCTAACCTAGTATTTGAGACACTAAATATATGACTTTCTCTAGAGAGAAACTGTCTGTTCAGTTAAAGTGCTGCTGCACCAGCGGTGACCTACCAGGAGAAGGAAAACTCTTTGGCAGATAGCCATGTTGCAAAGCTGCTTTTTATAGCATTTGAAAAACAGAAAGTTGTTGATCCTGGGAAATGGTTTAAATCTGCTATTAAAAATGATAAGAGCTGGCAGTGTGGCTCAAAGATTTCCTCGTCTCATATACAGAGCCCATGTTATCTCCTGGCCATCAGAGTGAATGGTGGGAACGTAACCATTGGGCGTATTCCAGATAATCCACCTCTGTGAAAGGGTCCAGTCCACTAACTTGTGAAATCATGAGAAGTATCTCCTGTGCGCACCGCACTGCTCTCTACAGCAGAGTCTGGTTTCAAGGGTAATTTATGGTAAGGGAAAGAAGGGGAATAAGCCCTTAAGTTCCCCAAACATTTTAACTTTCATAGCAAAATTTATGCAAAGTAATAAAGCTCTTACAGGCAACAAGCCCTGCCCCAAACATCCCAGTAAAATGCTAAACATTGCAACATGCTGTTGAGAGTTTTGCATTTATTTGTTATGTGCCAGCAATGGTGTGAATCAAAGGGACACTTGCTGCCTATAAATCATGTTCACCGTGGTACTTTCCCCGGCAGAGAGCTCGCAGTTAGAGATTGCGAATGTGTTAGGATGGCAAGGAAACACAAAAAAAGGGCTTTTTTAAGGCACACAAGGAGAAATGTGGTTTTGTCCTATTAGACAGCTCACCCCCGGTGCCGCGGGGCCATCCCAGACCTACTCACACATGCTGCACATGGCAAGTACGAAATTAGGATGATAATGTGTGGATTCCCACATGCATGGGGCCTGCGTGAGATTGACCTGGCCTCCGATTCAAAGTTTTGCAAGTTAATTTGAAGCTGAAAGGCTCAATTTGCTTTTGAGGAGCTGCTGTAAAAAGCAGCAGCCACACAGATAGGCAGAGCTTTGCATTTCCAGTCTTTTTCCCTCTCGTGGATGATTTATAAGCAGTTTAACCGTTAGGGGTCAGTTATTACTCCCACCTCAATTCTTTTGCAGGTAAGATCATAGTTTTGGGCTAGCAGTTTTCTCCTTTGACTTATTTTATCAGAACTGGACTGTTAATTAAAGCCAGGGTTTGGCTCCCTTTACTGTGAAATATAATTCTGTTATCAGTGAAACCACATTCTGCCCTAAGTGATTCCCACTTTGGCTTTAATTCCACCCCCCCCCCCTTTTTTTTTTTTTATCCCATGAAATAAAGAGTATTACCTTACTTGGGTAAGCTGGATAGCCCTTTGGTCTAAATAGAGTTCTTTCATTTTGAGATTTCTGATATGCTAAACCTCTGTGAAAGTTTGATAAAAGGTAACTTTGAGGCTTTTAATTAATTATGTACAAAAAGTTGACAGTACTCTACTGGGAGGTGTTCCTAATAATCCATGCATGTAATATAGTGGGAACATTGTTTATAAATATAAATGAATTGGAGGTTTGTAACCTTGGAACAAAAGAAGATGAGAAATCAAATCACGGCTGGCAACCTCACAATTAAATGTTCGAAGATTAAATGACCTACTTGAAAGCTACAATTTTATCTTTGTTTTCCAGTAAGTAGAGGAAAAATAATCCTCGTAACAGCTCCTTTAAGCTCTTACTGAGAGTGAAGCGAGGAAATGCTGGTTTTAATATTTCATATCTCCCACAAATGAAAAGACACACTCTTGCAGTTCAGCCTAGCTGGAAAACACATAGCTCGTATCAGGCTGAAAGAGAGGGGAGAGAAGGGGAAAGAGAAAGAAGGTGTCAGTAAACTAGGTACAGAGCAGTGGCGAAAGGAAATTAAAAGTCAGGGGTAAGCAAAGGAAAAGGGGTCACAAAGCTGGAAAAGAAGGAAAAGAAAGGCTGTCTCCAGGGAAAGGGTTAAGAATATTAACAAAGCAAAATGAATCCAAAGGCATAAAGGAAAGACCAATCCACAGATCGAATTCACTTCTGTCATCGTAGCATTTGGTGGATTAAGAATCCTATTACCATTGGCCAGCATGGATTAACCCCCCCCACACCTTATCATCATCAGTATTGCACCTAGCTTTCTGATGCTTAGCAGCAGCGGAACAGGCTCCTTCTGGGAAAGGTACAGCATATCAACAGTATGGGATCAGGTCACTTATAACCACTCGTTTGCAGCTACTACTTCAGCTCTAATCTGCTGGCATCATTAAAAGGAGCATCTGCAACCTGAAAATCACACTTCTGTCTGTTCTCATTAAGCTTAAAAAGCAGTCCCTCTTGATTCTTGAAGTCAAAGAAATTGGGAAAAAATCTCCTTTTTAGTTCCTTTCAATGTCTGACTGTCTCAATGAGAGGTTCAACTTCTTCACAAGGTTACTGCAGTAATAAAGTAATACATGGCACGAAGTGCCTTGAGATCATTGCGGGGAGAAAATTTGACTGAGCAAACCACACTTTTCTCACTGCTGCCCTTTGTTGCACAGAAGTAATCATTTACCGCTGCTCTGCACCAGCAGCAAATGTTCGCTAGGCTGCTCTGAGCTAGCTCAGCACAGCTGGCCGAGGGGCAGTATCACCCCTCCTAGGCACAGTCTGGTCCCCCCACTCGTACCTGGTTTTCTGGAAAGACCCTTACACAACTTTTCATCTTTTAAAAAGGTGTTAATTTTAAAAGTCAGCAAGCTCCCTTTAGCCCTTTCTAGTCTTCATGACAGCACTTAAAGCTTGAGAGCTCTGGGATTACTTTTAAACATTAATTTCCATAGAAAAATCTAGAAAACCCTCCTAAGTTTTTCAGGCATAGAGAACAAAATAGTCAAATAACACCCTGCCTCCTTCTCTCTTCACTGGCATGTGCAGCACAGCTGATATGATTTAAAAAATCCTCCAGATAGATAGCCAAATTCCCAGGAGCCATGTTGTAGTGTTTGCTGCTGCCATTGACTGATGGACCAGCAGAATTGGGAAAATGCTGTCCTGCTTTGCAAGAACACCAAATAAAGAATGAAAAATAACTTGTAGCTATGAAACACTTTCATATTTGTTTTCAGTATGTCAGATGGAAATGCTCATTTAATAAATAGATGATTTTATGTTTGATTTTTAAAATAAAGCTCTGTTTGGGATCCATCTCCACATTTCCATATGAGTCACAATAAGATGCAAAGCACCAGAAGTGCACAGTGGGCTGAAAACGGCAGGTGCTGAGTTAGTCTCCAACCTGTCGTGATTCCTTTTGCTGCTATGCCTGTTGCTCCCAAGAGATTTTTAACAGGGCGGGCATTATGGCTAATGCTTCAGGGGTATGGAGAAATATCTAGGGACAGTGGTCCTTGAAGCTCTTTATGTTTATTTAACAGCCGATTGTTATTTATTTATTTATTTTATTTTTTAAAAAATAATTCAAATGTTTGAAGAAGAGTGCCTTGTTTGAGATTTCTGCTTTGGAAACCCAGAAAAAAAATGTGTGGGGGCTGTTTCATGACTGTATTTTTAACCTTCACATAGGAAAACTGAGAGGCAAATTTGCACTTCAAACTATAGCTGGAACCAAACCACCCACATACAGAGATAATAAAACATCAAAAGGCCTGTGAAATATGCTAGCACATGTATATATGTTTAAAAAGTGCTCAAAATGAAGAAATTGGGAACGCACAACTACAGTTCTTTTCTAGCTGGAGTATTAGTTATAATAAGCAAAGCACACAATTTTGGTAGTCTTTACCCTAAGCTCAGCTGAAGTGATATGGTAAGAATGAACGTTTTTTGTAGTTTTCAGATTGCCGAACATAAACATATCTTCTCACAGGAACGGGAATATTGAAAGATGCAAATGTTACCCAGCCTTATTAATTCTGTTTGGCCTGAAAATTGTTGTCTTGTGCTCTGGGGAATATATTGAGATATTAATGTGAAAGTTCTGAAAACACATAATGAAAACGTTAGTACCATATTACTTGTGATCTCAAGGCCCAGCTCTGTTGTGCTGGACAGAGCAGAAGCTTATTGTCGACTTCTGCCGGGGTAACATGGCTGCAGGAGCGGTTCCACGCACGCGATTCCCTCTCATTTTGACATGGCAGCATAATAGGGAAAATTAAACTTCTGCAGGGTGGGCTGGCAGACAGGTCACCCGGTGCAGAGAGACCACAGGGCTGGTGGAGACATCCCTGTGCTACCTCACCTTCTCAGTCAACCATGAAGATTCCTGGAGAGGATGGGCCGGCAGAGCTAAATATTTGGAAGGGTAGAGGCCAAAATGCTGCCCTTGGGAGAGCCCAGGGGAGATTGCTGCTGCTGCTTAAAAAACCTCCAGAAGCTTTTATGCACCAATGCCACTTTTCTCTTCCATGGGGTGGCAGTTTCTCTCTGTCTGTCCCTGGTTTCTCTGTGAGCTGGCCTGAAGCCCTGGGTGTCTCGGGCTGTCAGAAACAGTGCAGTCCCGCTCTGCCCTTCCCTCACACGGAGCAGTGCCATCCCAGCGCAGAGCACAGCATCCCAGGGATTTTTCTTTTTGGCATATGGCCACTGCTGAAGTACGTTGCTGAAAATGGAAGCTTTGATCTGAGTTTCTTTTTTAACTTTCCATTTGATAGGGCTTTATTTTATTTTGCAGCGGGTAGAAGTACAGGGTATTAAAATAAAGGCTGGGAGTTTTGGCAAAATCCTGTACAGTGAGCTGTGCCCCAGTGCCTGAGCTCTCATTTCGACGGGGTAGATCTGTTATCAGACATGAAACTGGAAATACCAGCCCTCACTTGATGGGCTTTTCTTTGGTAGAGGAACAAAGGTACTGAACATCTGTAGCTGATATTCATTGCTATTTTTATATCAAAGCTTCCTTATCTACTTGGCAAGTGATTCAGGGATTTTCTCTCTCTTTTAGGTGCCCCTGCAATGTGTTTGTTGTAATCTCTCACATATCCTCATTACACTTTTTGCTCCACATTAATAAGAAATGAAGAAGTCAGGTTGCAGTAGTTCTCTTATCTTAGCCAGCTCTTTTCAGAATTCCTCCCCAGAAAGCTGAATGCCCTCTTTTCACTTGACTTTTCTGTTTCCCTTTCCTATGAGCTTTTCTCCTCCACTCTGTGCTCACTGAATCTCTGCTCTGTGACCAGCGCTGACCTCCTCAAAGCTTTTAATAAAATGATTAAATAAGCTATTGTGAGCTTTCATATGTGTATGCATATGTAAGCATTATTCTTATATGTATAAATATACTTCTGCTTAGTTTTTAATCCTTTTCTTACTGTTGCTTCTTCCTCCCTCCCCACCTTTTTGTGCAAGTGGGTTTGCTTTATCTGTCCCAGCAGATGATGTGAGCTGTGATGGTCTCTCATTAGCACTTCTGCCAATATCTACTGGCCGTAGTCAGATCTATTCTGCTTTCCTGCAAAGGCCAGCTCTGATGCTTCTCTTTGGCTCTGCTGTTAAAAATTATCTCAAACGCTGATGACTTCAAACTCACTAGAAACAGAGATAGGTAGAAGCTGTGATATTTGGATTTGGACTCAGATTTTAAGTCCTACAGAGTTCAGACTATCTTGGATCTACCTAGTATAACGATAAACATTGCAAGTAAAATACGAATTTAGGTAACTCTCATTTCTAATGATCAGGAAGCTCAGCAGCATTTAGTTTGGCACCAGCTTCTTTTCTAAGAAACAACTCTATTTCCAGTGGACCATTTATCAATCTTTGAGCTACTGATTAACAAATGTCAGCTTTTGTAATGAGATGGGGAACACTGCTGAGAGCTGTGTGACTCCTTTGTGAAATTTTAACACGGTTCCTTTTTGGTCTCAAAAGAAAAGAAAAAGAGTGATGGCATGTTTTTCTGTAATATACAACAGTATTTCCAGACACCTCTGACATGGTCTCAGAGAACATGTTACCAAAGGGGAAAATAGCACCTTTGCTGCAGTCGGACTGGTTGGGCACATCCCCTGCATGCCAGGGTCTCCTGTGGGAGGAAACCAGGTCGTGCGGGCACAGAGGGAGTGGCGGTGGCCCTGCCTCATGTGGATGAATGTTCTAAAAAGTCTCTAAAACACCTCAGGATTCATTGCTCTATCATACCATGGATACCAGGGAGTTTTGCTAAGGTGTTGTTGCAAAATATTACGGGATGGCTACAATAGCTGCCAGTCTCCTTGCCTACAGTACTGCTCTTTGAGTCACATTTTACAAGCCCAGAAGTGGATATAAGTAATGCTGTCATCCCCACCATCTGTATAAAAAGGCTGTCATATAATAGAAAAAGAACAACTTGTCTCCCTCCTCCAAAGACAATTCCAGAATCCACCATCCCATAGGTGCCTGAGATGCCAGAAAACAATGGGGTGAGGCTGCAAAGCAGCTCAGCCGAGTGCGGGAACTTCAGGAGACCCGGAGGAAATGGAGGTGCTGCTCAGAGTATGAATTGAACATCCTTTCATCTGCTGGCATTGGAGACACCAGCCTGCAAATGAAAAAGGCACCTTGACAGCCATAAGCCTTTAAGTCAGTGCTTCCAATTTTCTGAAACAATTCTTCCAAAATGGAGGGTAGCTGGATTCCTTTTTATGAGCTCTTTTATCAGTTCTTATGTGGGTATGTTCCCTGCTCTTCATGAGCAGGAAAGGGCGAGAATATAAACCAAACTGCTGTTCTGAGTCTGTGCCCTTAGTGAATCAAGTTTTTACATCAGCTTTCTGCCTATTCACTTTCAGGTCTTTTTAAAAAAAAAATTATTTTGCTGGAGCTCACACTAAAATATTCTCTCCTCCATTGCTGATGTTTTGGCATAGCCTCCAGCCTCCTGCAGTGAATTGTGTCTGACGTGGCTTCGATCCACAATATATCTCCTATCTTGCTTCAGTTCCTCTCCATTTTCTTTTAAATGGCAAGCCAATAATCACCATTCCTGGAAGGATTTTCTTTTATGCGTATGCTAAAAGTATGCTTTTAACCAGGGACTTCTGCCCACATGCGCTGTGAAAGCGAAAAAGGGGGCAGTGCTTGCAGCACAGTGGAAATTTTCTCCCCCTTTTCAAGCCCTGCAGGAATGTGCTGTCTTGGAGGGGTAGTGCTACCTAATGCTAGACTGTATGTTGGGTTGGAGGGGTGTGCATATGTTCTTGTGTGTCTGTATGTAAAGAAAGATGCTGACCTTACTTTAGCAGATGCTAAATGGGAAGAACACAGCCTGCTGCTTTGTCACCTCAGTGCTAGGAGGGGCCAGAAAATGTCAAGCAGGGAAGGGAGCTGATGATCAGAGAGCTGCGGCTTCCACCTTGCCAGAGCCCTGCGCCACCAGCCCTTCCTCTGCTCCTGTCCTGGTCAGAGGGCTCCGCTGTGTGGAGCTGCCAGCAGATCTTCTTATTCTCCTGGGAGGAATGGAACACTGGTCCTTGCTCTCCCCGAGCACTATAACTGCAGGGTTTGGGGTTTGTCTTTTTTTTTTTCCCCTATGCAACTTCCACTTTTGTGCATTAGCTGGGGCAAAATTGGATACAATATGATTTTTCTGATCTTCCTGCTATGCTTATATATGTTATCTACATTCTGACCTTCATTTCTAAACATTATCTATGTAGACTGTACCTCCATTATAGTTTTAGTAGTTGCTGTAAGATGCGTAAGCATGTAATCTCATTTAAGTCCCTGCCGCTTATCCGTGTATAATGCTTCTAAAGACACTACTGCTGTCTTTTAATGTATCATAAAATTGCATTTCTATTAAAATAGAAATTTAAATTTTGTTCTAAACACCTTTGCAGGTGTTTAAATCGGTGTTTTAAATACCAATTCAGCAAGTATTGGAAAGTCTGCCATTCCTAAACAGCATGTTATGAGTATCGTGAGCCACATGCAGGAATTTATGGGGGGGAAAGTGTGGTGTATCTGAGTGTGTGTAAAATTATATGAGATAGATTTTGGGCAGCTTTTTCTTTTTACTGCATGGACCCACAAATACCTTGCTACCTGTTGGTTGTCTTCAACTGTTGCACCTAACAACTCTCTGAGTGCAAGTTGATGCTGTTGGGAGAGATAATAACAAGCTGGGGCTTGTTTACACTCACAGGTGTCAGGCTGCCTTCAGAGGACAGAGAATTTTTTTTTCCCAGGACTTTCCTGGACGGTTTCTCAGCTAGGGGCATGTGTGTTTAGTAGTAAAGGCCCGATCTCCAGATAAGGAAGAGACTCACTCCCAGAGTTTGTGTTCCCTCTGTTTGTACAAAAGGAACAGAATATCTAAAGCAATTGATTTGAAGGATTTAGGATTATTAGTACTGTGCTGAGGTTGCTAGGCCATTTCCTTCGCATGTAAATATAAACACTGATGGGAAATAGAAACATCTGTAAGAACAACAGATCAGGAACTTAAAATGTTACCTTGTTTTATTCATGTCCTCCTTCTCCAACAGCGAAGGAAGGGACATATGACAGATGTGAACAAAGTAAATGCCAAGTAAAGGGAGAAAAATGAGTGCATGAATATTTGTGTATGTACAGGAGAGGAAATCTTGTGCAATTTTCTTATGGCATTTCTTTGCTCTTGAGATGAATTTTAAATAACAGGAAGTAATTCCTTCTTGGGCTTTCCATAAATGATGATTTATATCTTTTTGCCTCAAGTAAATTCTTGTGATATATTGATGAATATGTATCAATATTTGTGCAGATACCTCCACTATAGATGATTCATGGTTTATTTATTAAAAATGGATTCTTGGTGTAACCATTTTCTAAAAGTTGTCATGTCCCCCCATTAATCTCCTGCTGCTTCATCCAGTTTTTCCCCACTTAACAAGCTGTTTTATTAAAAGAAAATATGTTTGCAAACATTCTGGGGATTTTTGTTAAATAGTTAAGAGATAGGAATAGATTAATATATTTTTATGTCATTTCAATGTCAACACATGGATGCAGTTCTGTAGACTAAGTCAGTTCCGAAGGAAGCAACAAGTCTGGCGTGAGATTTCAACTTACAAATGACTTGCACAAATAAATCAGTCCCAGTAAGACACAGTTACACTGTCTTCTGGAATATACCAAGTCCCAAATGCAGATTTAGTCAAGATCTGTACTCTTGCCTTCATTGGGGTGATATGTGGGAAAGAAGAATGAGTAAAATTATGCTTTACATGAAGTGTTTTCAGTTAAGTATCCGATTAAGACCAGAACTGGAAGAGTATCTGACAGCCTCATACCTATTTTGGTAGGTATAAATATTTACATGAATGCATACTTCTGCTTGCTTTTCACCGTCTTTATATTTGAATATTTGGGAGATATTCAGATGGGCAGTGTGGGGGTGGAACTAAGAAGCGTTGGAAGATGAATTCAGCAGTACTTTGCTCTTTGCTGTATAATCCCTCTTCTTAACCACTGGCGACTGAAGACTGGTCAGAGTTGATGAGTTGGCTTTTTGCCCTTCAGATGTGTGTCAGGCATCACAATTGGACTTTTGTAAATAGGATGCAACTGTATCCAAAATGTGGTGTTTAACTGCCAGCAGCATCTATACTTCATACCTAACAGCATAGGCTGGAAAGGTGGGAGAAGGTTTTTTTTTCTCATTGCAGGAGACATGAATGAAATTGGATAGGGAAGATGTAGACTACAAGATATGAAGGCTGGAGTTATCCAGTAATATTTAACTGCCTGATTTTTAACTGTGCTGTGTAGCTTACAGATTTATGATAGGGAAAACAAAACAAAACAAAACAATTAACAAAACCACCCCTTTATTGCAAAAAACAAATTCATATTTTAAACTGTTAAATAGAACTGGTCCCTGGAAATATTTTGGTTGCCTTCTGCTTTGCTTTTTATGTTTCTTAGCTTGACATTTTACATTTGACATAGTCAGTGCACAAATAGGTTGCACATGTTTATTCATTTTATCCTGTGAACACAGCAACAGAGTTGATAGAAGAGCTTTCTGGTATTGACATGAAATTAGCTTGCCAAGCATTTCATTTCTTTCGGAGGCTGAATGAAGTAACCCAATTAACAGCACACTCTTCAAGTAAGTACTAGCCACCACCACCACCGATCAGTGGGGGACAAAAAAAAGGCTTTGTGTATTTCTTGAAACACAGTTAAACATTTTGCAGAGTAGTGTGATACAAATAGCATAGCTGGTATTGGTTGTAATTGGCCATAGTCCCGTGTCTCAGGCATCACAGTGATTCTCATTATAAAAATAAATGCAAAGATAAACTGTGTATTTGTGTGACAACTGTGATATCACTGCCATGAGAATATGAATTTTGTTAGAAGAATGAGATGGGGACCTGGCTTGAGTTCATTAATAGGATGATGGGAAAGCAATCCTGTTCATAACATATTGCACCTATTGCTGCTTACCACGTCAATGAGTTTGCGCTGTTGGACAGTTTGTAAGCAAATCCACTGTTTGTGGGGTATGCAACCAATTTTGGATGAAACAGTGTTTTACAAGAACCTTGCAGGAATCAGTGAAAATACTTGTAACGCTCTAAATATGAGGAACAGAGTATTCAACTCCACAGTTAAATATAAGGGAAGGATTATTAGTGGCTCCCATCTTTGATATTTGTTTATATTTTTTGCCATTGTTCTTGAAGCATGTTCTTGTATTTTCTTGACTTCCTTTATACTTTAAAATTAAGTACACACATGTCTTACCATCATTCAATTTAAGGAAAGAGAAGCGCAAGCTGACTTCGATAAAAGAATAGTAACTTTATAATGATTTCTCAAGCTCACAGCAATTTTCTCAAATTAATGCATAACTTAAACAGATGAGGTTAAAATACCCTAAACTATTTGGTTACAAGAGTCTGGACATTGTTCAAACTTAATCTTTTCCATTGAAACATACCCACATGTTTATTTGGAATGTTTATTGATGTCCTCAAGATGCTTAGAAAAATTTTCATTCACCAAAATCAAGTTTTCTATAAAGAGTGTTTTGGTTTATTTGAAAATAAATCTCAGGAAAGTTGATGATATGCCTACATGCTATCTCAGAAAATGAAAAATGAGTCTTTGAAAATATTCAGATTTTAGTTTCTCATACAAAGCTGTTTTTTGACCAGTTTGCATTATGTTTTTCTGTTTTCCTTCTCTTTTACAGGGGTATTTATAGAAGATCTGCATATTATGCTTCTGTATGCAGTTAAAACTGGATAGTTAAGTGATGACTTTAACATTCAACATTTACTTCTCACTCTTGTGTGATACATAAAAGAGTTGGCTTCCTGTTTTCATTAGTTCTGATTACCCAATCATTTCCAACTGTTAATTAAGTAGTGTGATCAAATAATTTCTGTAACATTATTTTAAGGCATTGATCAGCATAATTTTGAACTCGGAAGTCATACCCAGTTCTGCAGCACCCCCTCAGATGAATGCTGAAGTAATTGGCTCCCTCAGAGATAATCCCTCTAATCACATAAATCAATAACAACATCACGAGTCCCTGTCAACAAGAACAAAGCACAATCATCCAAGTTAGCTCCTTGCTAGACTGAGATAATAAAATAAATACCATCATGCAAAAAGATCCTCCTGAAACATGTTTCTAGAAGGCAAGACCCGGGAATTTTTTGCCTCCCCCAGATCCCGAGTGCCTTTATCTTCAGGAAAAAAATGAAGCCTCGGAGGCTGACTGAACTGCTTGTACTGGTGTTGTAGCTATTCCTTACTGCAGGGCAATCTCCTGAATAGCCCTGAGCAGATAACGCTCTGCAGGGTGGTGAACTCATGTTACTTAACCTAAGAGAGAGATGGGATATTCTCTGTCGGCTCGAGGAAAGAAGTACAGAAAAGAAAAGCTACAGAGCAGCGTCCCATGGTTCAGAAAGCTCATGTGAGTGCCCCGGCACATCTATGCTGTATGATAGTGGGTGATAATAAATGCCCATGCTGGCAGGTGGGTTTGCAGCTAGGTGGGTGGTCATGCATGCCCAGATTTGGAAGAAATGCTCCTCTTTCTTTTACAGTGCTTCTCTCAAGCTGAAGGTCTCCTGCAGTACTTCTGGTACACATGGTCCAAGCCAGGCAGTGAAACTGGGAAGCAGCCCTCCTCATTTGCTTGTCACCCTTCCCAATATGAGGGGTCAGAGCTTTGGGCAATTTTGCACATGTGGGTGATGTGGGGCTCTCCTTGGCTCTCTATTACACCCTAGAGCTGTATCCTTATAAAACACATGAGCCTTAGATCCCTGGAGGTCTGTGAACTTTTTTTTTTTTAGTTTCACAACAAATAAATGAGAAAGTAAAATTTATTCCTAGAATATGTAAATTCAATATTCAGCTAGAGGCTGGACTATCGTAATTTTTTTAGAGAATGACACATTGATAAAAACTGAAAACACTGGTAGAAATAAAGCAAAGCAGCATTAAACTCTTCTGAACTTCCTCTTCTTTTGGGTCTTGCTAACGGGCATCTTAGTCACTATGACTTATTACTCGGTCAGTAAAGTAAGTCAGGGTCATTCTGCCTCCTTCCCAGCTGTGCTGCTGGACCAGAGACAGGCTGCAGACAGTTCCTGGCCAGCCATGGGTGTGAGGACCAGAAGTCTGTGCTCTGCTCCTGGATCGTGGGCTGTCCATCAGATGGTGTCTGAAGCAAGCAGGCTTGCAAAGTGTTTTGGGAAGGAGTCACTGAAAGGAGCAGGGCATTCAGTTTTCAGAGAATGTTTTTTGTGACTTGGGAAGTTTCTCACTACTTCTGACAATTGGGTCATGAAGTTTTAGCTTCTTTTCTTTTAAAGGTAACAGAGGAAGAGCTAAAATATACTATAAATTGAAGTACCGAACAGGTCTTCAGATTCTTTGTAGGATAGGTATTGCTGTTGTGCACGGGGTAGAATGCACTGTACTTTCATTTTTCTCATTACGTGAGCCTTCAGTGATGAACAGACATATGTCTTAAAAATATTGCATTTGCTTCAGTAAAGCTGGGTGTAGTGATACCAGAAATATACACTGCAGGCTGTTGAAGAGATTCTTCATTGAAACTGGCAGTCACATTGGGAACCAGCTGTTGGCTGTAGGTAGATCATTTTAAAGTATTTTAAAAAAAGGTAGAGGATAATTCTAAATTTCTATAGCACAAGCCAAGATAATTCCCTGAGTAGTCTAACCAAGAAAATTGCACAGGTTCTTGACACAGTACTACCAGATGTGATACAGCTTTTGTCTGTGATCCCTTGTACTAGGGAATTAAAGGAACTGTAATGAATTCTGAGTGTGGGTATTGTAATCGGTATGCAGGATGTGAAAGAAAAAAAATATAGAATCTGTTCGTTACACTCTCAGGAAATAGTAAAACCTCCCTGGTTTATGCTGCCTATAAAGGTGCTCTATTCCAGCTGGCCATCGTAATGATAAAATACATTCTATATGATCACGGGCAAGTTCTCCCGGTGTGTTGAGCAAATCCCTCTGAGCATCTACTTTATAGATACAGTTGTATTTATCTACCTAAAAGGTTGTTCAGAGACTTTGAGGTCTTTGAATGAAACTCATTGTTGTAGAAAGCCAAAATATTATTATGCAATCTAAGAATAAAACCTAACTTACAACTCCCTGGGTATTACTAGCTGATAGAACTTTGCCCAGGTGAACGACATTGAGGTGATGTGAATACAATTTAGCTGATAGAGTACGCAAACTACCAGCTTTGTGGTTTGAGAAGGATTTAAACCAGTGAAGTGCCCACTTCTCCTATTCCAGTCAGTTTAATGTGAAAGCTGAAGCTGCTCTTCACCTTTCAGATAAGCCAATGTGTATAGTATTGTGTGTTTCGAGTAACAACTCTTCACAGCTTTGGCAAATAAAATAGGGTACCCCTAATTTTGTATGAAATATATTCCACAGTTTTTGGCTCAATAATTAAAACCAAATGAATTGATGAATACCATGGTAGAATAAATAACTGTGAAACTGTATACTGTTGATAACTGTCTAGACACTGGATGTGCAGTCATCACTGTCTGGTTTTGCACAAGACTTGAACAGAACTGTAACTCTTCTATTATACTGTCATGCCAAGAACCAGGGTTGAATTGTACAAGTGTTTTAGAATTAATATTATTTTAAATATCAATAATAAAAATCAGTAGCAATTACAGCTGTTAGAAAGAGACTAAATAGAGATGATGCAAACCAAAATATAATATGAATCTGATATTCCAGTTAGAGCAAGCAGTAGATCAGAGTCCCTGAGTAGCACTCTTTTTTGTGTGCTTGTATGCCCCGACCAGGTGTGAGGCAGGCAGGAGTGCTATTGTATATATGATACTATATTCATGGATGCAGATGCAACACAGAGCTGAAATAAATATAGGAAGTTCATACCTCAAATCTCTTCTGCTTTTTAGTACAGTAGGCTGCAGCTTTGGCAGACACTCTGCAGCTGCTTTTTTTATTCTTATTCACATTTCTGAAGAACTAGATTTACTAATGCAAATATTAAAGACTTTGCTTTTCCTTAAATAACACCTTGAATAGCCTCATAGCTTCCCTTTGCCCCCCAGTTCATTCATCCCAGCTCTTGGTGACTCAGTCCCTATAACTGCCGTTTTCGTACCTCATGGAAATAAAATATTGTGACCATCCAGTACAAGTGGCTGGAGTTGCAGCTGTCTGTTGCATGCTGTAGCAGGTGCATGGATAGGAGCGCTTCCTGAAGGCCAGGGTTTCTCAAAACACAACACATGACAGTAAACCTAGAGAGACAGATAAACACCTAGTTGGTAGATGGTGCTTGGTTCAAGAACTTGCTGGGGCTTACAGCATTGGCCACAGAGTTCCCTCTGTGCTGAAACCAGGGACCCCAAGAGGCTCTTCAGCATCGAGTTGCCTCTGTCATTTTTAAGAGCATACAAAGTGTGTCCTAACAATGCTTCAATAACAACAAAAGCCAAAATAATTACACTCCCCTACCCACCCCCCAAGATTGTCCCACACTAACTGTGAATTACAGAGCAGGAGAGGCGAGTGCAGTGCTTCAGGGTGAAGGGAATTTTTTTCTGCTGTTCTTGTTATTTGGACACAAGAATGTAAAAAATACTAGTGGCCATCATTACATACTGCCTACGTCTGCCCCAGTAAGTCCCTGTGCTGGTTTTGGCTGGGGGAGAGTTAATTTTCTTCATAGCAGCTGGTATGGGGCTATGTTTTGGATTTGTGCTGGAAACAGGGTTGATAACACAGGGATGTTTTCGTTATCGCTGAGCAGTGCTGACACAGAGTCAAGGCCTTTTCTGCTTAAACTAGGGGGAAGGTTGGTGTGGGAGGCTGCTGCTTGGGAACTGGCTGGGGTAGTTAATTTTCTTCATAGCAGCTGGTATGGGGCTATGTTTTGGATTTGTGCTGGAAACAGGGTTGATAACACAGATGTTTTCGTTATCGCTGAGCAGTGCTGACACAGAGTCAAGGCCTTTTCTGCTTCTCACACA
>NW_008795918.1:4057474-4095124 GCF_000699145.1 Aptenodytes forsteri
CCCATCCTGCTGGTGGGGGGGATCGAGCGAGCGGCTGTGTGGTGCTTAGTTGCCGGCTGGGGTTAAGCCACAACAGTCCCTAAAGCAAAACACTGTTGTTTGTTTTTTGTTTTTTTTTTTTTTCTTGTTCTGTTCCAGGATCAATTCCAGTGCATAAGACTGTCCTTGATGCATAAAAATATAGGCATCCATTTTACAGTACTTAAATGGCTTTCAAGGAATGAGGAAAAATGAGCTATAAAATTTTTAATTTTTTTTATTAAAGTGTTGGGAGCAGAAGAGCTTTTTTTACTTCAGAAGGAGATAACCTTAGATAATAATTAAAAAAAAGTCAGTCTTACAGTGGGGCCTGTGTTTACTGCCTCCCCTGATTTACTGTGAGACAGATAAGTCAGGGCAAGTTGCAGAGATTTTTTTAAAATTTGACTTCTTTTTTGGTTGATCACCTATAACTGTCACTCCCCTGTTCTCCTGACCGATGCCTGTAGGAGAGAGGGGAAATTAGGGCTAAGCCATTTACATGGAGTGCTTTCTCTGTCCCCTCCCACCTTAGTGCTTGTTGGGAGGTGCAGCTGCAGAGCCCCATCTGGGAGCACCACCGAGCTCGAGCATCCGGGTCTTCCGAACACAGTTGCTGATGGTGTGTGCAAGGATGGCAGTGTTTCCTCTCACTGAGGCTTGTATCTTCAAATTTGATTGCAGACTTTAAGAAAAAATTTGGGGAAATGACATCTGAAGTGGATGTATGTGAATGAAGATCAAATGGGTAAATCTGCATGTGGGTCAGCAGATGTTAGCAGGTCATTCCTACTGCAGACTTGTATTGTTCTAGCAGTTTCTGTCCAAGCAGACTATGTTTGCCTAGATCTGAACACCCCATGTTTGCAATTCAGTTTTGTCAGTTTAAAATAAAAGTATAAAGAATGCAAAGTTTCAGCCACTTTTAGGAGACTTGTTACCGCTTTTATCCCAGGACTGCAATTTCATTGTAACACAACGCAAGAGGCATTATACTGCAACCAAGAGAAATAAAAAATGACAGGTATGTGAACTCAGAGTATTTCCAGTGCTCCATTTCCACTCTTTCCCCTCAGCTTTATTCCTCTCAAAGATAGTTTTTAAAACCAGTTATTAGTTTTAAGCTAAAATGTTTTGGATATGGACAAGTATTATGGTTATTCTGCTACTCTTATAGCAGTTGGATCCTGCACTGAATATTCCCTTAGAAACCCCACAGGTTAGATGCAGTTAGGAGGAGCACACCACTTTCCTGCCCCTTCCTCAGGAAGATAGTCTCCTCAAGCCCATTTTAGCACTCTGCCACTTGCTGATTCAGAACACTGTGATGACATGTTTTACAAACCTCTTAGTTAAGTTTTTGGCTAAGTGTGATAGCATTTGCTAGAGCCGCTGAGCAGGTTTTCTTTGCCCCCTACCCTTAAAATTGTCAGACTGCAGTGAGACAGGGAGGGAGATGACTCCCTTCATTCCCAGAAGTTAGAGGACAGCATATGCAAGACACCATCCTGGTTTCCAGCACCAGACTCGATCTTCAAATCCTTTTCAGGAAGTCACTCAAACTGATGGCACTGGAATGTAAGATAGTTTAAAACTTATTCCAGGTTATTTGCCCTACAAGCTGGTAGGCGGTAATTTGTATGCAGAAGTAGAAGATCATTGCCCTGTAGATTTAATGAAATCCTGTTATTTTACTCAATCCTAAATCAAATGAATTGGCTTTTTTACTTGTCAACTTGAGGGGAGATGACCTAAATTTGAAGGGACTAAGTACTGCAAAATTTACTCCAACTAGGATCATTCACTGAAACAGTTAGGGAATTGTTTGTTTTAAAAATGTAGTCTAAGTAAATACTAATCTTATTGTTGAAAGCTTGTTTATTTAGATAGACTTTCTCACAGAAGTCTAATATTTGTACATGACTAAGACATAGTATCCTCAAAATTTAATATAAAAATAGTTCTATGTTTTGGAAGAATAAATTAGAAACTATGGTACAGTATAATAAAAGTAGTCTTCATTTGCATGTGCTAATTAATTTCTACGTTATCCCATCAACATTTGGGAGTAGTGGCCTTATTAGCAGGAATGAATTTGCTTATAGTCTGAAACTAAACACTGAACAAACTCAGTGAAGGTCACCCTTTTTCCTTTCAATTATCAAGGTTAATTATAAAATTAATTAGGTCAGTTTGTAACTTTGATTAGGAGAATTTACCTTCTTTCAGCTTTGACACAGAATCTGGATCTGCAGTGAAAGATTTTTGCCTTCTGTACTAAGCTCAGTAGTTTTGTGACATGCTTCTTAAAAACATTTCCGGGTTCTTGCTACTCAGATGATGTCAGATTATTGAACTCAAAGTGGAGACTGTATCTGTCGTTATCCTTTTCCCGGTCCAATTCAATAACAAAATCTGGTTTTATAAAACAGTTTAAGAATTTAACAGGAAACATTAAAAATTAAGTGGTTTGTGTTCTTTTCATGTACTGTCAGTTATAGTTACAATCATAATTTAGAGCATCAACATCAGTCATCAGTAGAATATTACCTTTATTTCTGGTTAGGTTCAATAGCCTCGCTTTTCCCCATAATTATCCTAAATTTTGTTCTTTGGCTCTTATAAATAAAATGGTGAATAGCTGAGGACATTTATTTTGCTTAAATATTCTGCCGCTGTCTGGCACATACTGAAAGCGTTACTATGGCTTGATCCCGAATGACACTAAGGCCCCAACATCATAGATGTGTGCAGGCTAAGTGCAGACATTCTCCTCAAGAACTTGCAGTCTAAATAAACATGGGTTAATTGGCAAATAAAAAAAGGTCTGGAGAACAAATAATTATCCCATTTACTGGTGGGTAACAGAAACTTTAATTGATTTGCCCTCTGTGACAAATCTGTGCCTGGATCAAGAATTTAATCTTAGTCTGAAATTCACTGCCTTAATGAGAAGAACATCTTATTTCAGCTGTAATATAACCCTTTCCTGATTAAACGGACTGAGAAAACATTCGTAGTTAACTTCTGCAACCTTCTGCCTCTTAGCAATTAACAGAGGAACTAATTCTGCAAAGCAGGGAAGGCTTTCTGGGTGGCAGCAAACATTTCTCTTTTCTTTCATGGCCAAGGAGTTTTAGGTCTTGGCAATGCTAAAAAACCAATTCTGACGTATTGTCTGCTTAAATGTGAGAAATGAAAGCGCCAGGTCAAATAGGCAAGGATTGGTAGTGGTTTGCATCCAGATCATAAAAGGTAATTAAGCAGTTGGACTTCACTTTGTCTTTGGGCGGTGTGAAGACATCCTGAAGTGACAGCTTCTAAAGGAAATTTCTGGTTGGTCTCCATTTACTCTGATGATCCCACTTGATTTCTCTGCTCACACATTATTTCATTTCATTATTATTTCAGACATAGCCTTCCTTTACTTCTCCATATTTTCAAAACATTTTAAATTGTCTCTAACAGCAATGCATCAATAGGGCAGGTGCTAACCCTATCTCCCTCTTCTGTGCAGATCCAGTCTTCAGGGCCTGACTGATGCTTTACTGCAGTCACAGTCATCAACCTGAAAGGGTTGCGCGCCACTTCTCAATACTGTACATACTAGTCACCTCTCAGCTGGACCTTTTATGAGCATGATTATTAGCCCCCTAAGTCAGAAACTAGTTCAGACAAGAAAAATGGACCCTGTTCTCCTAGCAGGATTGGGAGTACCTAACCCTCCAAAACCTGTATGCTCATCAACCTCAATGAACTCAGTGCTTCTATATGAAGATCCATTTAACAGCAACTATGAACCCTTTCAGAGTAACAAAAGTCACAAAAATATTTAATATTTTCCCTTAAGCAGGAGAGGCAGGCTAGAAGGCATCAACACTTCTTCTGGGCTTTTTGCTTAATAGAAGATAGATCCAACTGAATATAGTTGTTTTCCTTATCTTAAGGCTATCAGGGATAGGGACCTTCAGTTATCCTAAATACCATATGAGCAGTTTTTGCATTGTAAAATGAGGTTTATATATATTAAAAAGTAAAATTACAAGAAAGATAAGTTTAAACAGAACTCTCAAATTTTCCTTTTCCCCTTTTCTCATCAGCTTTTGCCATATGCAGACTTTTTTTTAATTAAGAGATCATCAGAGTCTTCCCCACTCAAATTATCATATCTTAGCTAGTCTTTAGCTATTGAACAGTCTGTTTTTCCTCCGTCTGCTAGTTTGCTCCTTCTCATTATTTGCTGCTTTCATGTCATCACTCTATATTTGCACTCCTGTGCCTTCCTGTGGTTTCTCAACTGTCATGTCTTCAACACATGAAAATTCAGTGGTTTCCTCCTTGTCTATAAGAAACTATATATGCTATTTCCTTTCAGTATTAGAAGCAGGAATGTAATAAAATTCAAATATTTGTTACTTCATCTGAGATGAAGACCAAATAAATACCTTCATAAGTATGCCCTTACATTTCATTGCCTATGGGTAGTAACGAAAGATAGAGCAAGTTGTTTTCTTTTGTGAGCAATAGTCAAGAATGTCACGGTCAGTAAAATGTGGCAAACTGACAGGTGCTGGCTTGAAATTTTGTTGGGGAGTATCTCAGATCTACCTTTCTTTATACTGTGGTGACAGCCTGTATTATCTGTGCCTAAAGCTCAAGTAATCTGCTGCCTGAAGAATTCAAGCTGAGGAGGCTACACACCGCTTTGGTCCTAATTGTTCTGCTGACCTGTTTCCTTTTGCTGGTGGAGATTAGGGTATGCTGGCACACCATGTAATCATAGGACTCTGTCTGTGCCGTACATGTTGCAGAAAAGCAGCTTACATTTTTCTTTTAATAAGTGAAACTTGTTTAAGCATATACACTCCCGCCTTGTCAGCTCCCTGCTGCTGTGGCTTAGCTTTTGTGCCTTGCCTTGTCCTCAGATGAGTCCTGAAGGTCACTTGCCTACATACCAAGCAAATGTTTTAAGTGTTTCTTAGCAGAATGGGAATGCCTCTGCTAAATCACTGTGTAACCCTTAAAAATATAGCTAGAGGTGATAAAATAATTATAATTTCAGTCATTGCTTCACCCTCACACTGAGTATTTAGCAAGAGCTTTGAGGCTTGGAAATACTCTTGTCAGGATAGTCACTTCTTGCCATGCTCAAAATGCTTCTGAATGGAGTAAGCAAAGCACTTCCAAAAGCATTCATTTTTGCTGGGTTTTTTCGAATATTTGCTGTTATTTATGGAATTGCACTGGGTATATTCCATTTTCCCCGTCTACAGATGTAGAGAGTCATGATCACAGTAATACTGCTATGGATCCAATATATGCATATTGACAAGAGAAGGGGAGCCTCCAGCATCAATTTACAGTGACCAAAACTGGGAACAGATTGGGGTTTGACTGGGAGTGAAGATAAACCAGGTGGCTTTGTTTAGCCATGGCTGGGCACCACCGTATGCCTCTGTGGCATTGCTCACTCTGCAAATGTGACTGAATTAATATGTGTGTTGGGGGAGATTGTATGACCAATAGTACATTGGACAACACTGTGAATGAACACATTAAGTGTATAAACCTCCCAATCATACCCAACTTATGATTTTTTTCCTGTAATTAAGTCTTTGTTTTATAGTTTATTAACTTGCTGTGCCCACAGAGAGGTGCATTTGAAGGGAAAGCCACCAAGAATTACAACCATGGCTGGGCACCACCGTATGCCTCTGTGGCATTGCTCACTCTGCAAACGTGACTGAATTAATATGTGTGTTGGGGGAGATTGTATGACCAATAGTACATTGGACAACACTGTGAATGAACACATTAAGTGTATAAACCTCCCAATCATACCCAACTTATGATTTTTTTCCTGTAATTAAGTCTCTTTGTTTTAGTTTATTAACTTGCTGTGCCCACAGAGAGGTGCATTTGAAGGGAAAGCCACCAAGAATTACAACTGTGCAGCCAGAGTGCATTTTTTTTTTTAATGCAAGTCAAGGTAATTTTGCAAATGGACAGTGACTTCTCATTGAAAACTTTAATCACCCTGTTCATGGGGTTGATACCTTGAAAAGAGCTAACATCCCATTCATTTATGCTTTCATCTTGGCATGTTGCAGCTTAGTATGCAAGAACAGCAGAAATCAGTGCAGTAACTTTGGCAATTATCACAAAATTTATTGTGCTTCATGTGAACAAGACTGATTTATATGGGCTGCAAGTGGCCTGAAGGAATAGCCTACTAAATTTCCTTTCCCCCGATGCAAATTCTGGATCAATGTAGCAGACAAAAGGAGCTCTACCGCCCCAGTATCCTGCATTCATTCTTTAGGCAGCTTGAAGCTTAAGTTTGCTTTAGGGTACCAAAGAGCTGGTAGCAGATACTGCACTAGAACATCAGTCTTCCATAAATTCAGTCAGCTGTTTCGTCTTTTACTGGATTTCACTGAGAAATGATGACCCACGAGCTCAAAAGTAGCAATGAAGATTTCCTCTGTACAGTGAATATTCCCTGTTCTTTTGAATATGTATTTTAAAGTCAGAAGTTAATAGGAAACTTTACAGTGTTTTCCCTAAATTATCATGTCTTAAAACCTGTAAGAATTTTTCTCCATGTGAGATGCATTGCAAAAATACAGACATTTGCATGACATTCAGTGTCCTTTTTACTATCTCCTCTTGGCTGGCTGCCTATGGCTGCTTTTCTTTATGACTACTAGAAGTTTCAGACCTTTTATCATTTCACTCCCAGTCTAAGAACTTTTTTTTTCAGCTCAGAGTAATTGCCTGAAAACGGCTTTCCATCCACTTTTATCAAAAGACTGAGCCCTGTGTCTCCCCAGGGCTAGGGCAGCAGCAGATCAGCAACATGAGCGATTTTTCCTGGCTGGTAGGATGCACCTACCACTCCTCATGCCCTCATCCTTCAACTCAGTGAAAGGGAGACTGTAGAAAACTCCACTAATAAACAACTACAGCTTGTTAGGTTTTTGGGGTTTTGTTTTTTTTTAAAAAGCAAAACAAAGCAATGCAGCCTTGTTTGAGGGAGCATCAGAAATCAAATGCGTAATGCTTGTCAATTAGCTTCCCTTGGAGCAATACACAGTGATTTGCTTGTTTATTGGTATTATGCTAGTTTTGAGGAATCTTAACCAAGACGATGGCCTCATTTTTTCTGTACAAACACATTCAAGAAAGCAAGTTATATTGCAAATACAGTAGACTGACACAACATGAGTGAAAAGAAGCCTGGACAACCTGAGTCTATGGGTGGGCGAGGGGAAGGTGAAGTGACAAACCCAGATTCACTCTGAGCCTGTGGAAAGCTGGCTATAAGCATAATCTAGACGTGATGGTCAGACTAGTTTGTGCATCTGTTGACAAGTTTGGGGGATAAAAATTAATGTGCTTAATCTAAAGAGCAGGAGCTTTCATTTGTTAAGGAGAACCAGATGTCTTCGATAGGAAGGAAAAACATACTCCAAAATGCTTAATGGGCACACCATGAGAGAGGAATTATAAAATATTTCTGACTAACTCACCAGTATATTGAGAAGAATTTGTATTCTGCAACAGAACACAGGACAGTTTGTGCTACTTTCTTGTAATAAAACACCATAAAGAAACAAATGGTAATTATGTGCACTTCCTTTATATGCAGCTGAGAGATACCTTTAAGTACTGCAACAGCTTGCTAATGTAGCACTGTATTTGAATAAATACCTGAACTAAATAGGTTTATGAAACCTCTTATAAACTGCCAGGTGGATAAGGGGCTATTATGAAAGTACCATAACTTGTTCACTTTTCTCTTTGTATAAGCTGTTCCTGACCAGATCTATAGGTGACTGGATGCAGAGGACAGAGGCAGACATGGTGTTTTAAGGAGAAGGGCACTTACTTTCGTTTCATGATATGAATTCACCTAGGCTGCACCAGAATATGAAGAACAAATACCCCAAGTTAAATACCTGTGAGTTGCAATTTAGCTTTCAGTAATTAATCTGGGACTACTAAAACTATAATCTTCCTCACCAATTTTCTTGGAGGTCATTTGGAGGCCAGTCTTAAGCACTATCTACTGCTCACTCAAACACCAACATCTGAAAGTCTTATTATTTGGTTTTACATGTTTATGTGTTTTAGAAGATGTTGCTATCAATTACAGGATAAGTTTCATAATTAAAAAAAAATCCCAGGATTAAACCTATGCCTTTTATTTGTAATGGTCTGTACTAATTCTCAGGGCAAATAGCATGTTACAGCCAGGCCACACTGTATTTTTCCTCTCTTTCTCTCAAAGGAACCAGCACTGAATTGAGCACCTTCTGCGTTTTGGGTTTTTCAGAAATTCAAGAATGATCCCAGTCTGATTCTTTTTTTTTTTTAATTCCTCCCTAGGATATCATAGCAATCTTAAAATTTGATGTCTCAAAGTCTCATTATTATTTTGAGAGAGTGACTATCTTCCCATTTCATGGTAGCTTACAAGGCAGATTGTTTTTTGGAGTGGACTGTACCTTGGCAGGGTGACGTGGTTAGGTAGCTCTGTCAGTGACAGGGTGGCTGGAGGAGCGAGAGCAGTGAGGCAGCACAGCTTCTCCACCTCCTAATGTGCCATCTCCAAGGTCTTTTCGCATGGGATCAGTCCCAGCACTCTAAAGCTGGGACAATAGTCAAAATATTAAGCAGGTTTTCCTTCAGAGTTATCTGTCTTCCATTCCTTATCTGCTGATTAGACTTTTTTTTCTGTAACGTTTTGTATTTAAAACACTTTATCCTGGCATGAGATGTTTGTTTGTTTGTTATCTAAATGATAGTGGAGCCATGGATGCTCTCAAAAGAACAGTGACCTTTAAGCATATGTACAACATCTGTAGGAAACAGCTGGAAAACATATCATGTGTTTCTTCAAGTAAAAGTGCAATGTAGTGTTCCTGCAAAGCCTTTTTCAAACCTCTTCTCTTCACATCATGCAGCACACAGCAGTGCTATTCATTAAAAGCTGGAAAAAAAAAGTCCTCTATTAAGCTGAATATTCTAACACAAAGAATATAAAGTTGCACAGCTTCCCATAGGTGAAATTGGTAGTGCAAAAAAAAGACCAATGAACTTTTTACTACTGCTTTTAGCTTTCAAGCACTCATTTGCTAAATAGCCTTCTTTTTAACATCCATTTTCCTCCCTGCTAAATACGTGCTACTAAAATGACTCCTCCTGACTAATCATCCCTCAAGCATTTACATACATTAGCTAATTGGTTCGCAGGGGTTAAAGTGAGTGGTTGGTAAACCTCAGATAATGCTGGCAAACATTCAGAGGTTCAGATGATTATCCAAAATTTATCCAAACTCATCTCAGCCTCTTCTGGCTAAAACCTCAAAGACTGCACTTAAAATCATGATTGTCGTTTTTTCTTGTTTCAGGTTGGCCATAAAACCAGCAGGTCTTTTGCTCGTGCTGCTCCCTTTCAGTTTTCCTTAAGATACTTTCTATATAGACAAATGTTTCTTATATACACTTCAGATTTTATGGGCAAACAATCTACCTAAGTGGATGGCAGATTGAGAAGGGATTTTTGTCCCTGAGTTTAGGGCATCATATTATGGACTTGCTTAAGCAGCTATGTTATGTGGCTATGGCGAGGCCCATGTAGCTGGGCACGCTGTCACTAGTTTCTGATCCCTTCAGTGCAGCCACTCCAAAAGCATTCGCTTTGTGCTGGTGCATGGGCTTATAGCTTTTTTCTTGCAGGATGCAGCTCGTGACACACGACCCCTGCATGGAGACTAAAGCAAACCAGTCTTAGGCAAGGGGAAAGGTCTATGGGTCCGGACAAAAGAACAAGCCCGATCCTCTCCAGTCCGTTTCCTCTGGTACATTCCTTTGGCTGGGCTGAATAACCAATAAGTTGTTCAAAATAATGCTTTGTTTTCTGAGGCAATCTTACGAGGGCTCGCTTTAACCTTGGCTGGTATTATGGTAAAACTGAGCCCTGTTTCCTAGCTACAAAGGTATTTCTCTGTTCTCTGAGACGTTTTGTGTGCTCCCTGTGCTTCTGTTTTGCTCGGCCTTTGGGGCCACTGTGGGCTGGTAGCCCCCTCTCCCCCTTCCCGCAGGGCAGCCTCCGATGCAGCTGGGGCTGTGGCTGGGCTGCCTGGCTCCTGGGGGGGATGTGTGGGATTGCTGAGGGCCACCAAGCGCTGATGTGTCCCTGAACCAGGTCTGGCTCTCTCAGCGTGTCAGACTTGCACCCTTTGCCCCTGCAGCTAAAGTGAGGGTAAAAGACAGTGAAGGATTTGACTGTCACCTTTAGAAATACATGAGCACTCTCCTCTCCCCCCTGTCCCTGAACTCTGGGATTGTATTCATCACTATCTGAGTGATCATAGAAAGTTTAACCTGCAAAATTATGTGCTGTAAATGGCAACCATTTTCCTCTCAAGGTGAAAGACTTGGAGACAGAGAGAAAGAGGGAGAAAGAGAGGCCTGGTTTCCATGGCAACCCTATGAAACTTATATGCCATAGGAAAATGTCATTTTCTGAAAAAGACAAAACTTCATGGACAAGTGGTACAGTACATCAGAAAAAGAAATTGCAGTTTTAAAATGAAAAGCTCATTTGCATTTATGGTTTTGAGTTTCATTTTCTAGTTACAAGACCCAATTGTACACAATTTAGTGGAGAGAAGTATATTCAACGTTTCAGGTGAATAATGTAGATTTAGATCAAGTTCAGCCAGAAGTAGTTCATTTTGACAGACTTGGATTTGGAGAACGCAGGGGTGGATGGATTCTGCTGTAGCTGGGTTAACGCTGCTGCGTCAGAGAAGTCGGCTGGCATTTTACACCCTCTAATAGACCTTGCAAAGTCAGGATCTGTCCCTAACTGTTGAGATTCCTGCCACAGCTTACAATTTCAGCATGTAAAGGTATACCTTCTAGATTCCATGTTACCTTTGGTACCATCAATCACCATCCATTGTAAGCCACATTGCATAGGAGAGCATTTTATGATGAGCATTAGCGTCGTAATATAGCAAAGAGCATTGTTAATGAAGCATGGAAAAAGAATAAATTCAGCTAATGGGTATATGTGTCAAATTTCAATTAGGGATATGTTGGAAAGTGAAAGAGAGAGACGAGCATACAAATTAAACCTTTGACCTTCAGAGTAAAGGGAGAAAAACCTGAGAGAAAAGGGGGATGTTCAGAGATGTTTTCCTTGCTGAATGCCAAAAAGTCTGAGCAGAAACTCTGAAGTACTGTTTTCTCTTTAATTACCACTATATAAGGAGTGACTCAACAAAACACTGGTTTGATTCAGCTGGTTTATTGACAGCTATATTACTCTTTGTGCTATTTACTGCATGGGGGAGATATAAAGATTGTGAGCATTTTATGGTGATGGAAGACAAAATCTCACCTACATGAAGCCTAGGCAGAGGATATTAAAACTTACCCTTCCCTGCCTGTGAAACGCTACTGGGAAGAACCTCCTTCTTGCTCCTCTTAGGCTTTCAAACAGGTCTTAGTTGATTCAAAGTGTGCTTTAATGCATAATCTGATGATCATGGTTTTTGAATGCAAATAAACAGTAGCGGGAGGGTTGCAGCAGGAGCACAGCTGAGCAAGCTGCAAGGTTCCGACACAGTCCAAGGCGCCTGGGAATTGCTGGTTTACGTTTGCTTTGATACCGAAGCGAGTGATGGTTCAGATACGCAGCAGTAGGCACATATAACCTCCATGCATGTGATTTAATATCTGTTGCTCTACTAAAACAACACGGGCTGAATTCAGCTTGAGTTAATAGGGCAAAATTGCCATTAAAGGCATATATGTCAGGGTTTAATGTAACTCATTTGTCTGCATGAGGAGTAAGGGTCTCTTTCCCAGAGCACTGCAGCTTGTGGGGAAATGGATGAGACCTGAACCCAGGCAAGAGTCAGTCTCCAAGAGGGAGCTGAGTCTTAAGCACTGTTGCCCTTGCAAAAGCTAATGTGCTGATGCCTTTCTGACTTGTTGACTGCTAGAGAAAGGTGCTTCCCTGGACGCTTGTCCCGAGGAGTTTGGCTGCTCCCTGTACCCATAGGTCCCCATGGATGCCTGCTCACCCCTTGCCCCCAGCCCAGGGGGACACCTCAAAGTCCCTCACCCTGGGAACAGTGTCCAGGGCAAGGCATAGGGGTGCTCCCTGCCTCGCATGAGGGCAGTGGGTCACATACACCAAGCAGATGTTTCACAATGCTTCTGTGATGGATGCAAGTTTGTGTTTCAGTTGTAGTCTTAGTGCAGCTCTTCTGCATGGTGCACCCCTGAGGGCGGTGCTAGGACAGACGCCTCTATGTATGCCCGACAGATTCAAATGCCGGGCAGCAAGTTGCCACTCATTGCCAGCCTAGCAAGGAAACAAAATCTATTTGTATTATTCCCCCCCCAATCAATTAATACCTCTAAGTGCCAAAAATAGTTGAACGTTTGGCCAGGAGACCAACCCTCTATAGATCTCATAGTGCATTCTTGAATTGTTGCCATGGGTTTTCATTTCCCACAAAAGTTCATCATCGTGAGGATCTCCCTTATCTTTATTTTGCCTTCCCTGGTCACAAAAGCCTCTGGGTCCTTGATGGTGCAAGGCTTTTGTCCCATTTCCAGACATCCCTCCTGTCATCCCAGGGAGGCCACCTGCTCTATGGGTGTATGCAGCCAATTTCAGATTTAAACACAGTATGGTGCCCTAGTTTGAGTCAAATTCAATGCAGGAGGCAAGATTATACTGTTATCTGCTGTGTAGTAAAACCTTGAAAGGGATGAGGGAGAAGAATCTCTGTCTCAGGGACACTTCAGTGTCAGGCAACCCCAGGCTCACCAGGAGAAGCCCATGTGGGCCTGGAAAGACCTTGGTGCCCTCTGGCCAGGTCTTTTACCTGTAGGGCTTGGTTTCCATCTACAGATGTAAAGCAGATTTTTCAAACATCACAATCCCTGTATGCTGAATACTGGATTTGTAGTACATATATGTAAATGACTGCTATCAAAAGGGCATATTACATGGGTAATTGTGTTCCTCTTCTTCAAAAACTTATGAAAAGACTAGAGAAATGTTGAATTTATCCTTCACTCAGAATTACTAACATTTTTCATAGTAAATTTTTCCCTATGACAGGTAGCTCGGAAATATTGGCATGGTTATTCTTAGCATTTGATAATGGAAGTATGGAAAGCAAATTATCCTGTTAAGTCATATGATATCACTTCTGTTTCATGACTGAATGATGTATGTCCCTGTAAGTAGGTAATACAGGAGTATTTTTAAATGACAAAATCTGCTTTGACAAATCCTGCAGCCTGAAAAGTTACTCTCCTTTCCCTCTGGTAGTGCATATTTAAAACTGTTTTTTCCTTCTTTTGTATTTACTTTTATTCAGTAGTTAGAAAGAAATTATTTTCAGTAGAGTAGCTTCTCTGGTATAATGAACATCTGCGTGTTTATTTCCAACTATATTGATTGGTTTTAATAGCATAAATAGGTCACATTATTGTTATTGGTTAAATATTATACTGTGGAAGCATATTTCTAGTGTCAATATTCTCATTTACAGGTTGGAGAAGAAGGAACCTTCTGTGAACCTCCTCCAATATTTACTTTCAGCTTCTGTTTAAGTGAATATTCTTGCCAGAAAACTTGTTCAATAGCATATTCAGGGAATGCAAATATAACAGGAAAGCTACAACAGCAATTGAATTACATTTCTTCATCAGGTGAAAATTCATCAAGCTCTGTGTGAAATGAAGAAAGTAAAAAATTGTCCATATAGCTGCTTTCAGGACATAGTCATAGTCAAATCAGTTTTATCAATCTCAAATATTAAAGATCAAAATCATTATATTTATTGGGATTTCATTCATCATTTTAATCAACAAGTGTCTAGTTTTTAAAGTCACAGTACATTTTAGAGTTTCCATTTGCTCTAGTGGTTTTGAACCATAGGAAAAATGTAGTCATATTTTTGAACTTTTAAGACCAATCCCACTACTAATAGAGGCTTTCTTTAGAAAAAAAGCCCCACATAAGCTGAGGTTCTCCAGGGACTGCAATGCTCAGATACTGCAAAGGAGCTCAAATACGTCTGTGGCCACGTACAGCAGGTTTGCACTGGGAAATGAGGTCCTCCAGTTTCTCATCTGGCTCATATCATCACAGGACCTGGCATAAAGATGCAGCTAGCAAAGCAGGTGAGTGATCCAGCACTGTATTAACTCAGAGTTTCCGGAGTGGCTCCTTGGGAGGTGGGTACCGCAGAGCCTGTGATGCACCGACCCCTCTGTATCCCCTCTGTTCTGCCTGCATCAGTGTTCCCCAGTGGGGAATTTGTTCCTGTTTAGGCAGTTTCTTCCCAAATAGGCTCAAGCTTCAGATAACTCTTTTTCCCTTCCACAAGCAGCAGAGATGATCAGTTGAGTGCTACAGGCTTAGTCCTGTGAGGCAAGGTGTTCACAACTACAATACTTCTTGTTAAAATCACTGAGGGACATCTTAACCCAAAGCTGCATCCTTTTTTTCTCTTGCTAGTGAGGATGTTGATTTGCCCTCCTTGCCAGCTATGGCTTTCCTTGCTGATTAGAAACAATATCTAATGCAATATAAATCTGACATTGGGGTGGTGTCACCAGAGACATTCCTCAGTACATTAGAAGGAGGAGTTGGGTGAGTCAGAGAAGAAATTAGCCTGCTTTCATTTAGGTCTGGATATGCACACTGCACCAAGAGTTCAGTATGCTCAGAGAGTCAAATAGATCAAATGGAGTAATTTGTTGCCAAGACAAAGGATTTAAGCACAGTGGATATGTGTTTACATTTTATATCCCTAACCTTGCCTCTGTTGTGCAGATTTTAAAATTACATCAGAGAGAAGAGGACAAGTATGGCTATCTTCAGGTATAAAATAGAGGGCTTCGGAAATTTAAAAGGCAGAAAAAATGAAAAGTATGAGGAGTCCTTCTGCCACTCAAGGAATTTTTCAGAACCTTTTTGCTATTTGATGCAGTATGGATTTCTACAACACATTGTTAGAAGAATGTCATAAAACATAGATTAATGATTGCATTTTCATCCTTTTGATGTGCCATTTAATGAAGTGTATGCTCTTTCATACTTGACGTCAAAAAGACAACCATTGGAATTCTTCACATATACATCAAATGAATTTTTTTGGTAATAGGTATAATCATCTAGGCAAAAGAATGCTGCTTTTATATCAACTGGTTTACAGCTGATTTGATATAGACTGTCTAGTACTAGTGTGTACTCACTAGAGTAAAATGAAAATGTATGTGGAAGTTCTGCAGCCCCTGTCCATTCTGCTTCCCAATCCCAGAAGAAAGGGAACAAGATCTCCCTTTCTGGAAGTTAGATTAAGCTTGTTATTTAACGAACAAATGCCTGGTTATCTCTGGTACCAGTGAAGGGTAGTAACTAAAAGTGGCAGAATATGTTAAAGCTAATGAAAGCAGTGTTAGAGTCAGGCTTATCCATTCGCTGCTCTGCCAATGCTAGTATTCCTGTAGCCCTGAAACACGTAAAGGAGAGAAGCTGATCCTGGACCCTTGGAGAGAGCAGCATGGACTGAACTTTAGTCTGCTGCTTCCACCCCTCTGAGCTTTTTCCATTCCCTGTGACCTCCCAAATGAGAATTAAGCATGGTTTATTGATGAGACATGAAATAGGATGTGTCGTGTTTGTCAATGTGTGGACACAGCAATTTGACTCTGTTAAACACATCTCGTATTTGAACATTTAGTAACACTACAGTTATTCTTATCCATTATTTGGCTATTCTGTTGGTATTTAAAAGGAAGGATCATTTCCCCAATCTATTCTGTGCAGGGAGTAGCACTGATTGGGAGAATGGCTATGCCTTAAAATACTTAATAGCTAGGCATTAAAAGACTTCATGGCTAGTCGTCACCATCAGGCTGTTCACATCATAAACTGACAGGTCCAAAGCAAATCTTCATGATACCAAAAGCATACTGGTTTTACTGATAATCATATCTGCAGTTTCTTTAGGCCTGTATGCACACTTTTAAACGTGTCCAGCATACTTCTACTTATCAGCATTTGTAGCTTTCATTTTAATCAATGTCATCCTTTTTAAAGGGTCCTACTTTTAACAGTTCCAGCTTTTATGATTGTGTCTATAAAGTGAATGCAATTACTCTGAAAGCACTCAGCAAAAAACTTGTTAGGTGGTATGTTGAATAGATGTTCAGCTTTTCCTAACAGTTGATTTGCTTCTGCAGGTAACTATCATTTTTAAATAACAGTCACACCACAGGTATCTTGAGCAAGCTTTGACTTGCAGAACAAATTACCTCCTAGAAAGACCAGTACATTATCTGGCTCTGCTGTTAAAATGGTTTCATTTCACTTGAAACACCATGAACATATTGGTGTCTCAGTTCAGACAAGTTTTGCAACTTTTATCACTGATTATGCCCTTGTACTGGTGCAGAGAGCTATCAGTGTTGGGAGAACATGGAGAAACTTCCTTCCTTTGAAATCTTTGTTCCCATTGCCTTCAAGCAGTGTTTTTAACTGTTGGTTAGCTACAAGTGCAGGGTCATTGAGCTTTTTGGGTTTTGCACAACCTAATGGTGTTCCTAAGTTATTTACCATGTGGCCATTGTCTTTGACTTCTTGCCCAGTTTGCTGCCATGGAGGTATTATTCTCTGCCATTTCTATGGGCTTCAATGTGGTTTGAACAAATGTCCCAGTAGATAGCAGTGTTGCCTAAAAGTGTTGGGAATTTGTATGAAGAAAGCTTTCTACTATATATTCCTAAAATTCACTCTATATCTTAAGACTATTCATTCAAACACAATATGGGCAAATTGCAGGATGTCTTCTGAAATATAAGCTGTAACAAGTATGGATTTCGACATTCATTCTTGCACACTTCTGCATTTTTTTCAACCTGTTCTTCTCTGTGCCACCCAGTCATTTAGTGCTTAGAGTCTAAAGGTGTTTTAGAAGACCTGTGGAATTATTTTTTAAAAAATAACTAATGAGAGAGAAAGCTGTTTTGTTTCAGAAAAGAACAACAAAATTATGATCTCCAGTCTCTTTATAATGATTTGATATGCAAAAGCTCTTTTAAAATTCTTTTTCTTTCTCATCTCCAGTGGCAGGCTCAGCTGAAGCAGTTCTCTAAAATAACACAGGATAGTCTTACCTACAGTTTTGCAGATACACCATTTTTTCTGAACTAACCTGAAGGTTGGCTTGCATAGAGCTGCCTGCAAGTGAGTAAGCACAACCACTAGTGATACTATACAATTTGTACTTGCTGTTATTCCAGGAAACATCACAAATACTTTTAAGTATTGGGATTATATTAATACATGCCTATTTGTCACTGATTAATTGCTAATCTGTAACTATAGCTTCAGGTCCTAAATTTAACTACTGCTTTCCCAAGGTGGTAACAGTAAGGGGGTATATTGCCAAAAAATGTCTTTTGAACCATGTTTGTAAATAAGGCAGATGATTGTTTAGTTATTGCTTGGGTATATGTTGCCCAATTTTCTTAAGTCTAATTTCACCAAGTCCTCTCACCATGACGGTGTACTTTTATTTTTATATTTTTTAAATAGATTTACATAATTTTAATGTAAGAAATTCTGAAATGTTAAGCTGAAAACTAATGCTAGTCATAGTGTTCAAAGCTTTGAGCTAGAAGCCCATTCTTCCCATGGACCTTAGACTGACAGGTGGCTTTGCAAGAGTTTTTAAGTATATCTTTGAAGATTGAAAAATAGTTTTATACCAGAAGGCAAATATACAGTAGCTTCTTCTGTGAAGCTTATCTTTCAATTGGCAATAAATAGTGTATGGCTCAGGGATTTTTGATATAGTTTGGCCTATTTATTCTGTTATACCTGAATGGATTGCTTTAATATACTATTGAGATGAGCTCCCACTCTGGAAGGCCGTTATAAGGTAATGAATTATCATCTTTTCTTATCCCAGATATTGAAGCACAGCTTTCTCAGTCTGCAGTGCTATCAATAGGGGTCTGCAGTGAGAGGTCAGCGGGGCAAGCGCTTCAGGCGAGGGGCTGTAATCTGTAAGGCATGGGCAGCCAGTGGACCTTTCCTTTTATCAGCGAGGCAGCTATCTCCTGGGAGGTTGCCACGTCTTTATCATACAGTGGACTTTAAAACATATCTTTTTCCTGTGACTTTCTACTGCTAACTTCATTGGGAAAGGTGACATTTAAAGCTTCACATCATTTTCTACAATTTTGTTTGAGATATTTTTCTCCTCCTCTCCTCCCCTTTTTTTGTTTATTTTTTAATAAGCACTCTATATAAATATTCTCTGGGGCAAAGCAGATTTGAGAGAAAAGCATGTTTTGTGTGTGTGGGTTTTTTTTCTGGAAGATTATATCATATAACAACCATATAGAACTATAATGACCTCTAAAAGAAAACTTTATTTACCCCATGTTTCACTTTCTAAGCATAAATTAATACTCAGTGAGTAAGATGTCTAGCTTGAACTGAATTGAAAATTAAGGTGAATCTTGGGGAGCCACGTCCTTGGATTGTGTATTGGTTGAAGTTTGTCATTATTCAATGTAGGTAGAATAGCTTTTATTCAATATGTGTCCTGAAGAAGACAGTCTGTGGTATTAAGAAATGCCAACTAATACACAGATAACTGAAGGTGAATTGTATGTGAATTCCTCTTACACAAAACTCTTCAAATGCTGGCAATAACACAATAATTCTGATGAATGAGCCAAAGAACAATTACTGAGCAGTGGGATGGTTAGCTACCACCTGAAGGCATAATTTGATAAGACAAATGGACATGGACTTTGACAACTGATAAGATGGCAATCTACACAGCAGAAAACTCTCCCCCCTTTACCACTTTACAATAACGTTACGTGTTTGATTATTATCATTCATCTTTTGCATTATATGGAAAAAGTAGTTCTAGTGCAGGTAAAATACCTTAGAAATTACCTACCCTTTCTTTCTTATAAGTAAAAGCTCTTTGTCCTTATAGTATACTTTCATACAAAATCCTTTCTGTCTGAGAGATGAGCCACATCCCAGCTGATCCATAGGGCTCAATTTTCAAGAAGGCCAAAGGAAATTTGTGGGTGATCTGCCTTATGTTATTACAGGACAGAAACTGAGCTGGCTGCAGAGGTCTCGCCAAAGCTGAAATTAATCAGGTTTCTTCTGTTCTGAGTTAAGCTACTGTATCTGATTTAGGAAATAGGCTGGAGGAAAAAAAAATCATGTTCAGCTCGTTTAGATATCACCTATAAATATAGTTAATTTTATACAGGTTAAACATGGTTGTAAGGTGCCAGGAAAGTAGATGATGCATAAAACAGGCCTTCCATAAAATAATTCTACAATAAATTGTACTTTTGCTCATAATGAAGCTATATATAAACTACACAATGAGGCAAGTCATGCCCATATTGAACCGTTGAGTAATGTGCCAAACCTGCTATTATTACTTCATTATTCTTGATTCCCTTATTTCCTACATAATTCTATTGTTTGCAACTTTAAAAATATGTTATTTTCTGTATGAAAAAAATCATGAAGGTTAAGAAAAGTATGAGTATATACTGCACATAAACTGAATTATTTGCATTGTCCTTCCAGTCTTATAGGTTAACAGCAGGATCAAGTTTTAAAGATGAGTAGATGGTTCCCTGAGCACACATTAGAGAACGGTGTAATAAACAGAGTAGAGTCTGTTGTCTACATTTTAACTTCTGCTTCCTCTTTGGTGGTGGTAAGTTTTAAAAAATTTGAATATGGGATTTATTATCTAATCTAAGGAGGTGCATCGATTGACATTCTCCATTTTCATTCTGTCTCATTGCATGAGAATGAATGAGATCTTAAGAAAGTGTTGCTGGAGAGGGGAAAGGGCTGGTCACTGCAACCACTTTGCGGTTATTCCTGGTAAGCGCTGTGCATCCTGGTAGATAGAAGCTTGATTTTCCTAATGTCATGTGGCTATTTATGTAACAAAGATTAAAGGCACATTTTAACAGACATTTGGTTTCTAAACTTGCTTATTAAAAGGAAACAATGGCTTTTTTTTCCCAGGTGGTATTTTAATATAATGGAAATCATCAGAACGAGCAATCATTTTCTGAGCAGGTGCTTAGCATCATTACCCTGTATTAGGAAATGTAAAGACATGATATATAAAAATGAATCTCTGGTGTCATGTACTCTCTAGTAAATGAAAAATAATCTCACTCCTGTCAGTTGAGCTTAACCAACATTAAATTAGTGCAAATGAGATCAGAATCAGGCCCTGAGACTATGCAATATTTTGAAGAAGAGATAGTGAAGTGTGTTATCTATCATTAATTTTGTATTTCCCCAAACTACTCTCATTGGCATCAAGTACACTGAATACATTTTAAATACAAATATCAAATTACAAACCTGAGTACACTTCATTTGTGTAAGCCATAAGTTAGAACTTGCTTCTGCTGCTAGGAGTGGCAGTAGTAAGGTATTTAAATAAAAGAAAAATGATGATAGGATTACTAAAGAAAACAGTAACAAAATATGCACAGCTAGAAGACCTTACATTAAGGAAAGGTGTAATAGCAACATATACTGAAAACCCTTGCTAATTGTTGTGCTTAGAACAATGTACATTCTGCAAGGATGCACCATAACTCTTGAAGGCCAAAACCAAATTATTTTCTTGCTGAATGAAATTCAAAGATAACAATCCTTAAAATCACTTTGATGTAAAAAAAATAGTCATACAGAAGTTTATACTCTTAGATTTAGTCTCGGTCTCAGTGTGTCTATATGAATGTTCTTGATTATTGCTTGCTTAATTGAATATAAATTTATATTTGACATATGTACATAGTTGACACATATAAAGCTTACATTTATAAATAGTTTCTTGGTCCTGCAGACTCTAATAATCATTGAAAGAACTCTGGTCTCAAACTACCAGCCATGCAATTAATTGTTTTTCTGTGGTAATTGGAAGCCTCAACACATTTTGCTGTTTTTTAATCAGAAACTGTTTCCAAATTAAGGATTCTTGCTCAGACTTTGTGACTGTGCTTTGTGCTCCCCAAGAAATTAATCTTAATAGAAAATGATCAAGTAAATGTACGTGTGCTCTGAAATCCACGTAGATTAGAAGTTAAGGTGCTTTTTCATGTGAAAAGCTGCACCCCAGATTAGTTTGACACAAAAACATTCCCCATCACTTTCCCCATCCAGAACTGCTTGGGCAAGATGGTGTTGACTGAAACTTTTCTCTCAAAATGGGGTTTTGATTGCGCAGGTATAAGTGCAGCCTCACACAAGGTTGTTTTTTTCCTCGTACTCTTGTGACAAGGTGCTAGACCAATTGCTGTAATTAGGAATTCAACACATTCTAATTTTGGAAAGCAAATAGCATTCTTAGCACAAACCTTTACTTGGGAAAAAAACCCACACTAAGCTATAATTCCCAGAAGTCTTTGAGAGAACATTTTAAAGCTGGCAGAGCAGAGATAAATGCAAAGAAAAGAAAACACTTTGAAAGCATGTTTCAAGCAAAACACTTCAAAGTGCTGCCAATAAAAACTTCCATTACCACATCACTTTACAATTGTAAACCTGTGCAAATACTTAAAAAAAAAAACAAACCAAAAAAACCAAAACCAAAAAACCAACAAAAACAAAACCCAAAGAACCAAAAAACAACAAAAACAAAAAACACCCCAAACCACAAAAAATCCAAAAAACCTTCTCTGAGGAGTCACCACCCAAGCAGTCCTAATAGCAGCTGTCTGGGAGTTCAAGAGTTTACGTGAAGAATTAAGGAAATCCTGCAACTGCTGACTCACTTCACACGAAGGTAATTGCAGATGACCTGAGCAAGGTCTGACCTTGAACAAAATGGGGAAAAGTCACAGAAATGGGCTGAGGCAGGTTCTGTTTCCCAGTGTCACAGCTGGTGGGACAAAGTTAACTATCTCTTGGGTTTTAAGCCATTGGTGAAGGGAAGAAAACCCAGCAAAATGTATGTACCTCTTGCTAAGCAGAGAAGAGAAGATGGTATCTGAAAGTATGAGAAAGCAAGGCTAAAGAACAACCTGGAAGGCAGACGGAGGAAAGATCTTTCATTAAGGTAGATGCTCTGACTTCTGAAAAAGAAAGTTCGGGTCCTGTTTTATCCTCAAGTGCTGTGTGGCCCTGTGCAAGGGCGAGACCTTCCAAGATCAGTCAGCAATACAGAAACTACTAACTTGGGAAACCATAAATATTGTAAAAAAGCATTGCTAGAGAGCATTTATTTTTCTTGTGCTCCTGTGACTGACAGGATTATCTCCTCCAAGTCTACTTTTGCAGTTATATACCATGACATTTAAGAACAGTAGAGAAAAAGTGGCATCCTTCACACAAAATGCACTTTTGAGCTCTTCTAACTACCCTCGTAGTAAGACTTCATCCAAGTTAAAATAGCATCCCATAAGTGAGGTCATATCAACCAAGAAGTCGTTCTTCTGTTATCTTAGAAAAATGATAGTTTCAAAGGTATTAGTTCAGCTAGGATACTAATCAGGTATTTTGCAGTCTGCTAAGTGGTGGTCTATAACCATTAGAAGATACAGTCTTCCTCTAAACCTGTTAGGATCACAACAGTACTAATGTTTCTGGGACTTCTAAGGGGGGGGGGAAATGGCTGAATTCTGTAGATGAGTCTAGTTTCTGCACGCATTATCCAGAGACCCTCTATCTTCAGGAAGATGTCTTTGCAAAGGCAAAATGAAGTTGGGATTTTCCAGGGCAGTCTAAAAGTGCTTGGAGATACTACTTCCATTAACATACAAAAGCTAAAAAAATAAAAGCAGATGTCACAGGAAAATATTTCATGAATAAGATAGCTGTTTGCATTGCATAGCTGCACTGGGTGTTGCTTTCCAAGCGCAAGTATCTGCACAGGGTACTGAATGTTACAAATCTGTTTGTGTAGTAACAGATTCCTCCCTCCTCAATATGCAGGGAAACAGAGGTACAAATCTCAGTTTTATGAATCTTAGGTGTTACAACATTGAGTGCAACACCTCTAAAACCCACTGAGACAGATCTCAATTCCTTATTTCCCTAAGTAGAAAATGCACTGCACCTAGAGTATTTATTGTGGGAGATGTACTTAATCAATGGACATGCTGGATACTATGAAATGACTTCTAGATCTAGTGATTGTTGTTGGTTGCTGCAGAAATGAGGAGAAACACCCTCTCAAAAGGGACAACGGAATGCTCAGGATGAAATCCCTTTGGACTTTTTGCCTCAGGGTAGGGTTTAGTCAGATCGCTTTTAGGTGAAGACAGCTGCATAAGGTAAATTTCCTCCCAGATTTAAAACTAGCTTGATGAAGGGAATTATTGATTACTGATGAAATGCTAATACCGAGCTAAATGTAATTTATTCAAGAGGTAGCTATGCCATTAATGAACAGAAACATTACTATACCTGAAATTTACAGGAGAATGTAAAAAGTAAAGCTCATGCTCAGGATGGTTTCACAAGGTATTTGAAGATCGTTTTTAGTCAAAATAGTAGATGAAAATTGTGGGATTCCATTTTTAATACTATGCTGTTTTGAGGTCTGTATTTGGTCAGAATATAGGAAAGAATTAGCATCACAAACAGATTGTTTACTGATCAACCTGCTACAGGTGTGGGGCCACGCAGGGCAGGGCCATCCACAGAGCCCAGGGCAGGGGTTTGGGTGTGCTCCAGGGCACCAGGGAGCCCTGGGATGAGACTGGGAACCCAAGAACTGTGCCAGGACTTGAGCCATGCAAAGCGAGTAAGTCAGCATTAGAGAGCAGCAGAAGAGCAGCTGACTTGCTGGCAATCTGTTTTTTAGGGGAAATTTGCAGGTTTTGTGAGAACCACAAAACAGTCAAATGGAGCTCAAAAAGGTTGAGGAGCTTGAGGCAGCAAAGACAACACTTCTCTGTGGCACTAAAAGGCTGGTAATGAAACTGTGGACATGAGCTTAATGATCCCAGTGTGAAAGGGCTCCTATAAAATGATTTCTCCTTTTGTTGGCTGCTTCTAACCAATGCTTTAGAAACACATAAACAATTTACAGCAACAAAGGGCTTTTTTTTCCCCCCTGACCTGAACGTAATAATTGCTGCATTTAGTTTATGGTTCCCCTTTTGGGGAAAAAAAAAAAAAATCGATGATCAGAGCAGAGGACATGCGGAGCCAAAGGAGATAAGTGACAGATGGTCACTGAATGACCATGCAAAGTCATAACATCAGAGATCCTGGAAAGGACTCTGGTCAGGGGAATGAGTAACACGGCACAGTTTCCAAAACTTAAATAGGTACTTTTGAAACATAACTCTAACGTCACTCTGAAGTATTTTTAAAACTCCTCAATATTGTGCCTGCAGGGGAAGCTATTTTTTTGTGTTGGCGGTGATTTCAGGAATGAATTTTGGCAAGCTCAGCTGAGTTCCCTCACTGCACAGTACATGGTAATGTTCATTATGATTATATCAAATACTATCCATTCTGTGCAGAATTAAATTTGATCTAATTTTGAAATGAATTCAAACTCCTTAATACCCAGGTGCGTTCTGGAAACAGATTTTTCTTGGTAATTAGTCCACCACTCCTTGATGGTTAATTTTTTTAATTTTGTACAAAACTCTTATTGCATTTTACATTACTGCTTTTGGAATGGAAAATATTTAGCAGTGCAATAAATGGGTCTTCTATTCTATTTTTTTTTGTTAGAGGCCAAGAAATCACAACAATGGACCACAAAGATCCCTGAGTTCGCTCAGTGCTTTGCTCCTGAAGAAGCAGAATACCTTTTCAATCTCCAGGGCTGAAGCTCTGGAGAGTTTTGAGTGTTAAAAGTTTCTAATCTTTTATTCTGCTTTACTTATCCAGCAATACATATTCATGAGGAAGGTCATTATAGCAGCACCCAGTAGTGTGGCTCCAGTTTCGAGCAATGGCACTCAACGCTTAACAGCCAAACTCACAGTAGAGCATTGCAGAACTGAACACCGAGGTAGTTAGAAGAAAGCAATTTTCTGAAACCTAATGAAACCAAAAAAGTTTTCACTTACATTATTGGGCTACCGGGGGAAAAAAGATTTCTAACATATTTGAGTCTGTCTTCCTGCAGATTTTAAAACGCCATTTTGCCTTGAGCGTGCTCCGGTGGGGTGCTGCATAATGCATTTTTCAGATGCGAGAGGAGTGCTGCACAGGGCGAGCGAGGACAGTGGGCTGAACGTCACGGATTCAAATAGCCTGGTCGATGAATTTCAGTGAAGAGTGGGCTGAAAAACAGTGCAAGGATCAGGTTTGTTCTGTTACAGCTGGGGTCTGTGACTGCTCGAGATCTTGATGACAGACTTGATGACACCAAAAAACTTCTGGTGTAAAACAAACTAATCACCAGGTGAGCTTTGGGTAACAATTACATGCAGAACTGAGAATTTAGGGGAAGCTCCTGGAGTCTCCCTCAGACTGCCTGAGCTTGAGGGAGCTCTGCATGTCCCAAAGTTATCCCAAACCTGTCCACTAGTCCCAAATGCGAGCACATACAAATGCAACGTTAGGGCATCCCTCCTGTAAACTACATTTCTCAAATACCTGAAAACCCAGCCACCTTTGAGTACCCTGCCTCACATCAGTCTGTTTGTACTCTCAGTACAGTATAAAATTATTTTTCAATTAATTTATAGTTTTATGATAAAACTGTATGCAGATTACTTAAGGACTAATATATGCTAGCTAAAATGTTACTAGCATTCAAATATGTATATTTGTTAATATTTCTCAAATCAAGCATTTAATTCAAATTACTGCCTATATCAATGTCAACACATTTCAATGTATATAAGCGTGCATGTGTTTGGATGGGTGGGTGGCAGTAAATATAATATATAACCAATGTATTTCTATACCATGAACTGGATATTACTTTCTTATAAACTGTGTTTTGCCAGAGCATTAGTTTGACTCATTAGATTCAAGTACTTATGCATGTATGAGCAGCAAAGAATAACATAGCAAGACAAAGTGAAGCATCCCTATCCCCCAGCTGAGTCTACCCCTCTTTCCTTCGAGTCTTTGCTCACTGATTTTATCTCCTTTCTCTTTCACATTCTGCAGGTGTGACCTTGATTGCAACCCCCGGCATAGAGGAGGAAGGCCATTTCCACCCATTCTCACGTATTTATGCCTCGACAGGAGGAACACGCAATGCTAATGCGAGAGGCTGGTGCCACAATGCATTTTCTGCAGGTGACTACAGAAGGAAGTGAAAAGAAAAAAATCTCAAAGTGGCAGCAAGTCCCTTGTATGCGGTCTGGGGCTGCTAGGGTCAAAACAGAGATCTCACTCCTGCTCCTTTCTAGGACCTGGCGGCTTCTGGAGGAATCCTGCCTCCTGTCAGTACCCATCTCTCATTTTGGGATGGGGGGATCAAGTCCGGGTCCTGAGTGTTTTTCACTTTCTTTAGCGTCAGCTTTTATCTTCACTGTTCTGTGGAATTGGCTGTCTCTGCACTGCAGCCAGGGTCCCCCACCTTTTTATTTCAGTGAATACAAGGTAAGGTTTCGTTGCATCCTTATCACCGCTGTGATCCTGGAGATGGCTTCTGTACCTTCCCTGCACTTATGTGTATTCTGCCCATGATACTGATCTGAAAAATTGTTTCTTCTCCTCTGAACGTCACCTTCCCTGCTTTTGAGTCTATGCCAAGTGACTATGTCTGACACATCCCCTCTTGGCCTCCCTGCCCATCCCTTGCATTGGCCGGCTCACTGCAGGGATAATTGAAGTGCATCTGGAGGTCTCGCACTAGCACTGTGGAGCCACGTTCATGCTGCAAACCCCATGCTTGCACCTGGCAAACTTTGGGCTTCCAAACTCAGACCACCCCTGCACACACCGCTAGCAGTGCTGCCGGGCCAGTGGAGCTCCTTCAGGTCCAGCTGGCCCCATGCTGGTGTGATGCAGAGGGTGATTTTACATAACTGCTCATTCCTGCTATTTGCAGCACTTTTGTAGCCAGAAAATGACCTTCTCTTTCCAGTGGTTTTTAAAATGGCAACTTAGTTTTAGGTTTCTTTGAAGGAAGAAGTGATTTTCCACAGCTGAGATAGCTTTTATCAGAATATTCTTAATATTAAACAATGATGCCATTCAATGAGTTAAAACCACCACCCTCTAGAGACTATTAAAAATTCAGTAACCTTGGCAACAAAATAAAAAGCGATACTGGTTTAGTGGTTTAAAATGAGGAACATACACCCTTACGTGTGTGAACATATTGTTAACAGATTGGTTTGGGTTGTTTTTATTTTCCTAATTGTATGGCTCAATCCAACATTTCCTCCTCTTGCTTCCTTAAACATTCCAATATTATTAGAAAATACCATTTTTTCTTCACATAAAACCTGTCCTACATCACAGAACATCATCTGATCGGGGGGGGAGGGGGGGGGGGAAATCTTCTCTCTGAAACAGAACCAGAAAGCGTCCAGAAAGTGGTCCGGGAGCCTATAGACCCTCTTTTGAACTGACTATAAACAGAAAATAAAAATATGCACGCAGGTAATTTTTTAAGGCAAACTGAGTATTCACTCATGATTATTTTCCTATCAAATCTTTTAGAGAGTGTATAAACTTGCTCTGTTTCAGTTGGTGCTTTTCAGAAGTCTAGATTTGCATTTAAAAAGGCTAAAAAGTGCATGAAGAGGTAGTTAGTATGTATTCCAGGTTAGGAATCAAGAACAGAAATATTCCCTTCAAGACTGAAGTCTGGTATAGCTCCAGAAGCTGAGCTGTATGTTAAGAGACAAGTTGGTGAGTTTGGACAGTGCTCCTAAACATGGAAATATCTGGGAACAGCAGGAAAAGACTGGATGGCCATGTGCCCCAGCATCACCAAGGTTGCTGGTGCTCTGCACCTCTGCAGGGCTTTGCAATTGAAAATTGCTCTTATATTTGGCTGTGTGAGTTTTTGTGTGTGCATTTGCTTTTGCAGATTATACCCAAGTATTCCCCTCATTCATTTAAGGGGCTTGAGGCAGTAAGTCCAGGCCATCTAACAGCAAACTACAAAAAGTGCTGTATGTTTTCTTTTTTTAAGTTTGTGAAATAATTTGTTTCCCCAAGCTAGTGATAATATGGATTTGGAGCACAGCTTTCCCAGATTTATTTAATAAAAGGTTACCCTTTTTCTTCTAGCAGAAACAAGCAGAGAAAAGAAAGCTATTCTCCTCTACACAATGGAAGGTAGGATTATAGAATAAACGCAAGGGAGATAAGAAAGGTGAATCAATTTAAATGACCTTTATTCAAGCTTCATTGAAACAAATGAATAAGAGGATTTATTCCCCAGAAAATAAAGCAGAAATAAGAAAATAATGACTAAATAGCAAACTGAAGGAAAAATTCTAATTATATTGAAAGAGATTTGCCAGGGTTTCTTAGTTTAAAATTAAAAATAACTAAGAGTAAGTTAAAACATGTATAAATTAAAACTGAGTGAACATAATAAAACCACTTAGATAGCTAAGCTGGGAGTAGGATATAGTGCAGTGCTTGCAGCTGAGAAATGGCTTTGCCTGTTTGCACCATTAACCTTCTAAAATTTAGTCCTCCTACCTTATGGATCAACTGTTTTAGAGATTAATTGGCTCTCTAATCCTGCGAAATCCTGTTTTTATATTTCTCACATAGGGACAGGACCCTAAATATTCCATTCCAGAGCTAGGCAAAAAGGCAAATAAGTGGGGTTTTAATGGAGTCACAAACAATAGGCACGGGGCTCAAGGTTCAGAGGGTTGGGTAAACCCTATCATGGTGCAGGAGATCCTTAGTCTGACATTTGATTGCCTGGTTGTGCAAAGCAGAGGCATCCCTGAAGCAAGCTTCAAGTGTACAAATAATAGCTGCTCCCCAGCCCAGGTGGGGAGCCTGCGGTGCATGTGCCTGGGCGCACCAACACCCCTTGCAGCTCCTGGGCATGTGCCCGGAGCCTTTGCTGCTTGTGGCCAGCTGAACACTGCTTCTAAGCATGCTGAACATCATCTGCCTTGCAACAATGGGCAGAATTTTATGTGTTTTTTTCAAAAAATATTTTTTTCATATTTTTAAAAAAAACCCTTATTTTAATAAACTGCATATGCAGTTCTTCTGGTGCCTTTTTTTTGTTTGTTTAGCTTAAAACTTTTATCTTCGCCTCTTTTTGATATGGCAATCAACCAACTAAAACCATTAATTACATGGTGATAAATTTCTGCCAGTGCACAGATCCTAGGGTAATAGATTTAAGCAAAATGATGGAATTTGGCAGCTTTCCTTTCCTAGCAGATTATGTCAGTTGCTCCTAAATCCATCGATCCAGTGAGACAGTAATTAGTTAATTTAATGAGAAACAAAGGATTTTAGCCTGCAGAATTTACAGTACTAACAAGACAGTTTATTATTGGAAGCTATTTCCAATAAAAACACTTCAATCAGCCAACAAGAATATTGTCCCTTGATTAAAGAAATGGAGCATCGTTTATCGTTATCACCACAGGGTTAGGCTAATGCTAGAAAATATCCTACGCTTACACTGGTGTTGGCTGCAGTTACAGAGTGCCTGTTTTGTTTTAAGAGCATTAATATTAATCACCTTTGTGAACACCTTTGTAGGGTGCAACCATGTGCATGAATGGTTTTGGTTCTTCTCGTTAATCATTTCCCCACCAGTGAGGAAATTTCTGCTGGTGCCTGACTGCTGTGGCTGCTAGATAGCTACTGGGGGCAATGCGGTGGGCAGGGGAAACAAGATTTGAATTGGAAAAGTCAGATTTGCTTCTCAGCAAAATGTGCCCAAGAAGTATTGCTTTCAGCTGAGGGGTTCAGCACCAGCTGAATGTACAGGAAAACTGTGTTGAATATGCACGATACTGGAGACTGTCTTTGCCATATCTCTAAGCACAATTAATTGTTCTGAAGAGACATCCTAAGCTTGGCATTTAATTTAATTCTACAGAGACGCAGCAACTCTGCTGGTAGCAGAAACAAGCAAAGAAACCAAAACTGCAAAACAGCAGGCCAAATAAAGCCAACAAGGAGCCAACTAATTGAAGAATGCAGTCCATGAGCCTCTGTTCATTCACTTGTGCTGTGCAGGGGCAGGTATAAAAGCATCAGACACACACATCCCCCCCACCTGATTTTGACTGTGCAAGGGACCTCTGGTAAGAAAACATATTCTGCGGAGAAGTGTCTCCTGCAGTCCCAAGAAGTCAGAGCAGTAGCCAGGAGGTATAAGGTAGTCTCTACACTGAATTATTGGAAATACATACCGAGTGACTCTGGCCTTTGCTTTTGTAGACTGTGCTTGCAGCATGTTTTAACCACGAGCTGTGAGCAAAGATGCTATGGCAAGTGGTAATGTTGCTGATCTCTCAAATTGTCTCTAATTCTGGCTTTCACCACAAACTTCATGGCTCCTGCTGTGGGTGATATTGCTTATTCTCCAGCACCCATTTTGCAAATAGTCTGAACACTTCAGATGGCTTTAAGGAAGAAACGTGAAGATGAAAAATATTTTGTGGCAAAACTTTTCTTATAATATAAATATTTAGAGGGGCATGAACTTCCTGAGGTGTTTATTTAAAAGCATCTTCAATTTACAGCCAGCTCCAGAATCACTGCATAATATCCCCGTCATACAAGTAGTAAGTCAGTTCACACATAAATATAACAAGTTTGTCTCTTGTATTTCTCTTTGCTTACATAAAATAGACATTTGAGTATAAAAATATTGTGATTAATTTGGGGAATTAGTTGGCTGAGTACTTAAACAATTCCCCTACCAGAAAATAAGAACTATTTAACTAAAAGAAGAGTCAATGTCTTCTCTAAGGATGCTTTAAAAGATTATTTCAATCTTATAAATATTTAAAGGCCTGCATAGAAGCTAATGGATTTTTAAGGAAAAACAAAACAACAATGTGTTTATGAGAAACAGCATCTTATCTTCTATGAAACCAATTAAATAAAAGAGTAAATCCTATGTTGTGACTGTGTTTTGAAAATTACCTCCGTTGAACTAGATTGTATCTATCTCTGTGGAGATACAGTTGGGATTTTGTTGAAAATAACATGGACATATTTCAGCTTAAACAGGTAAAGCTGCTGCTATAACAGCATTGCATGGCCTTAAAGAACCGATGTGAAGATGCATGTTTCTCATCCTTCCCTTTCTTTGCTGCAAATAAAAGGCCCCAGCCAGTGTCTGATTCCCGTGCTCATTTTAGATTGTGGTTTGCCTGAAGACAATACCTTCATGGTCTAAAAGAGTAGGCATGGTGTTTCTGAGGGGGTTAAAAGAGACATTTAAATCTGATTGACTTTGTTAATAAAACTACTCAGTGCAATCATTTCTTTCTCCCTGATGCTGGTGACTGTGTGCTTAAGCGCATATTTACACAAATACTTGTGCATTTGAAGGTAAGCACATACTGGAGTGTGTGGGATGGTGTTTGGTTAGATAGGTACTCACATGGTGTGTCTTGGCCACTTGTGAGGAAAGTTCTCCTATTTCTACAAAATCTCAGCTTTCACAGAAACAAAATGAACCCAAACACCTTTTATCCTTTTTGGGTAAACAAACACCTATTTCATTATGGCTCTGTGTGCTAAACGTGCATTTTCCACTTGGTAATTAAGCTTGATCATGAAGACAAAAACATCATTTGCACATATTTTGAAGACAAAATAGTAGTCTGATTTCATTTACTTCAATACAAAGCTGGTGTGCACCATGCCTAACTGAGAGGTGAAAAAAGTCCTTGTTACCGTAACCCTTGAATCTGTAGAAAGTTTAAGGTCATGTGAGTGGTGTGTTGTGTTGTTTTTTTTTTCCTAATGCTCTGCTTTATTCTCACTGAACGAGTTGACAAAGATGAAACCTCAGCTGAAGCAGATTCTGCAGAAATACCATCCCCCTAGCAACACCGTTACTATGCACAAGGAGTACATAAAACCTTATTCCCCTAAAAGACTGCGTTTGAGAAGGAAATAAAATTTTATTTTTAAATAAAGATAAGGTGCTTGCAAATGTTTCGCATACCTCTAAATATACTGTAAGCACAATTTGAATAGAAGCAGGATTCATAATATAAACTCAGAATAAAGACTGCGGCACCAAAGCAGATAGATAACTAGTGGAACCACAGATAGAGATCTTTTCTGTGAAAAGCGTGTTTCCACCATTATGCATTGGGAGAAACAGAGCATTTGATTTTGATTCCATAGAAATAGAAGTAAAGAGGACAAGAGCATCCACAAAGGGTAGCTGCTATAATAATAGGAGAGGGCATGTGAATGGGGAAGGCTTGTGGCAGCCTAGTTATCGCCTAGAAGAGGGCTAGACCCTGCAAAGAGAGATGGTTCACAAAAGACAGTCGTGCAAGAAAGCAAAGTGAATAGGAGAGGAAAATGAATCTTTTCAGTGGCCAGATGAAGGATGCACTCAGAATAGGGTGCCTCTAGAAATAAATCCTCTTTTTCCTCTCTCAGAAGCTTACTTAGGAGCCACAGCTTATAGAGTATTAGTGATTGCAGTGAGTTAGTGTTGGTGCTGTTTACAATTGACTAGCAAGAACCATCCAGCATTTTTTTAAAATTCTGTTGTATCCTCCAAACTGTTGCTGAGGAAGAATCATATCACCAGGAATCTCTAAGCAAATTCTTTGAATACATTGCTTTTAGTGATTGTATATTTTCTCTTTATTGACCAAAGTGTTTGTGAATTGCTGTACGCTGCAGTGCACATCTGTCACCTTGCTTATAATAGCAGCTTCAATAAGATGCATAGGGTTCTATCCTTATACATTTGGTCACCAGGAACAAAGGGCTTCTTTCTGTTCCAACAGCACAAATGCACACAAAAAGCAGACTGGACTGCTGAGAACGTAACTATGGGTCACGCATGCTGCGAAAACTCAGCTGATATCCTGGGAAGAGGGACCCAAGCTCTACCACACTCACAGGCCCTCAGGTGCCCCATTGCCATGAAGCTGGCAGGGCTCTGGCACTGACTGGCGGTGCACAGTGAGTCATTTTGATACTCAAAAATGGCCATTTTGCACCCTTGCCCCCCAAGGAAGCAGGGGTCCAAGTCCCAAACAGCTGTACAGTACAACCCTGGCACTGTGGTGCCTGCTGCTGACACCCCTCTGAGGACGTGTACCCAACAGGTTCACCAGCTTCTGCCATGTCCTGGCGGCTCAGCCCCACTGCAGAGCGACAGAAGGAAGACGAACGAGCCTTAGGGAAAATGGCTTTTTTCCCTCTTAAAAAAACATTTCCAGCAGCAACCTCTCTGTAGCCTGTTACTTTCCCAGCTGAGCAGACCCAGTGCAGGTGCAACCCAATGGAATTCTTTTGATTTTGTACAACCACGCTCGTGACGAGTCTCTCTAAAATGGCATTGTTTGTGCTTGCGACAGAGGTTACCAATTATACTGCATGTCTTACATGGCAACTGTTTACAAGAAAATTACATTGTTTATATATTTTTGCTGCAGTTAACAAATTATCTTAAATGTCAAGTTCCTTGATACAGAAATAAGGGAGTTTACTGTATGCTTTAAAGCACTACAATTGTTGGTAAATTGCATTCATCACAGAATTATAGACATTTAAACATCATTTGGAAGGAAAATACTTTCCCAAGGGATTCATCTGACATCATAAACTATAAAAGTGAAGGCTTAGCAATTTATAAATGTCAGCAGAACAAAACCATCCCAACTTCTGAGCACGATTAGTCACGTGCAGTTAACGGTTTAACTAACAGTTGCACTGTACTGCTATTGATTTCTTATTGCTTTCCTGAAATTAATTTGATAGCTGTTCATTTATTATTAATTGTGCTGTGAGCCTCGGAGGGGCCCGGGAGCATGGAGGAGGTCAGCTCACAGACTGGACCCAGCAGTTTGTGGCATAATGATGAAAAGTGAGCCACATCTGTCATTCTGCATGTAAAAGCCATCCATAACCATCATCCTTGTTCTCACCGCTGTCTTCTGTGTCACCCTGGCAGCACTTTTTATCAGCTAGGGCCATTAGGCACTTAAAAAATCAGTGTTTTCTGTTTTCATACAGAGGTGCTGCCAGTCAGAGGCTGTGGCTGGCTTGCAGGCGCAGTTCAGGGCAGCAATGAGCCGGCACCCGTGCCAGCGCTCCTCTGCTCAGCCACTGCTGGGTGGCAGGAGCATCAGCGCAGCAAGTCCATCTCTTTCAGCTCCACAGGCAGTTGGTGAATCCCAACAGCTTCAGATAACACCCACTACCTCAGGAGTTTGTTGATGGTACTCTTACCTCACACTGACCAGCGCCTTTTCTCCTCAAGGCTGACCCACTGCCTGGGAAGATTTTCTGACCCATCTGGAAACCTGCCATACCACATGGCTGTATGTACTGCTGCCACTTCCCCTCACTCTCCTAATAGTCTTCCCTAAACAATCCGGCTCTGGTGAGCAAAAGTGCCGCATTTCAACACCCTTGTTTTCCTCCTGGAGTCCCCTTTGCTCATGTGATGTGCATGAGAAGATACGGTCTCCTGGTCTGCTTACAATCCCCACCCAGTACTGGTGAACTGCCTGTTGTGTTCAACTGCTGCTTATGTGGGAATGTGCCACCAGGACTTCACTTTGGATCAAAGGTTTGGGTAAAGGAATCCAGTTTTTCAGGATTAGAAGGACAGAATATCCCTCCAATGAGATCTGCAATTTGCCTTTGTTGATCTGGCCAAGCTTCAGAGGAGCAGCAGTCCACCAGCACCACTATTCACAACGGGAACAACTGATCCGCAGCCTCTCAGCAGACCTCCATCGCAGGTCAAAGGCAAAGGCAGAACACCATGCCTGTCACTTTGCTTCCTGACACTACGGTGCTGTATTTCAGCAGATTGATAGTATGGTCTGTTCCACAAGGTAACGTTGTGTCAGTACCTAGTCCTTCTGACATAAATCTTTGCTTTTCTGGAGTTACAATGGTAAATCATAAATATTTGCTCTGGTCTTAGTAATAAGTATCAGTCCAAAATTTCAGAAGTGCCTCATTAGTGCTCTTGTCTGTATTTGCCCTATTTAAATGGAGTAGTAAACAGGGGATGGACAATTCACACAAAGTTGCACTAGCAAACCATAACCCATCACCATATCATACTTTACACTTTCCGAACCAATATTGTCTTTCTGTACCTACCCAGCAGCGGATCCCTAGTCAGTGCAGAGGGAGCTTTATTATTAATTATGATGATAATGTTGTATGATTTGCATTTGCTTCATACACATTACATATTTCACATGGATAATAAAGGAAACAGTGTAAATACCCAAAGAAAAGGTATAATGGGTTATAATACCTAGACAGGGATTCCAGAAGAGAAAGAAAAACATAATTGTTGAGACGTATTTTGGGGAAATCTGAAGCAAACAGTCTTAACAAAACTGACTGTGGAAACAGGAATTAGAACAGCCCCCAAAAGAGTGTTGTTTCCATGTATTGTCTCTCAACTAACTTGTGATTTAGAAGATGAACATCCTATGCAGACTGACATTAAAAATGAGATTAAATAGGAAGAAGAGAAAGGAGAAAGGAGGAAGAATGTTCAAGAGGAGGAAAAGGTGAAAGAGATGCATGCATTAAAAAGGGTAAATTGGCACTCAAGTAACAGTGACAGGAGTATGATAGATAAACTGAAGGATTTTTTTTTCCCCAGCAACAGAATCATTTCAAGCATGTTTCACTGTGTCTTCTTATTTACATTAAAATGTATTTGATCATTACAGGCTAAGAAAAATGACAGCAACAATTTTTCTTCAGCTAGCAGGACAGTCAGTGCTTATGAAGAAGATTGATCTATAGCAACCCAAAGTCCACAAACAGCTGATGCCAAATTGTTGGTCCCACTCAAGTCCCTGCACTCCATGTGCCTTTTCTACAAAGTGAAGCCTGTATTTGTTATAGTTGTGATGAGTAATTAGCTCATAACTTCAAAGAGCTTAAATAACAGAAGTGCCATATCAGGGATACGTACTATTATTGTGGAGGAAGGAGAAGTCTCATGCTTGACAGCCTTTAAAACAGGAACCCCATCATTTTAAGGCATTAGGGTAAGGAAGGCTATTGTTTTCTAGCCTCTTTTCTCTGAGCTTTTTATATGGGATACCATCTAATATATCAGATAACATTTCATTATCTTTCATAGTAATGCTCGAGTCATGTATCATATTTTCTAATAAATCTTAGATTTACCAGCCTAGCGGAGTATCAATAACATTACCTTTCAAAATACTGCTTTTAGCATTGGATACACAGGGCTACATGTTTCACATGGGTTTTTTTGCAGTTTATCAAAATGAAACATGACATCTACTGTAAATGATATTCCCATTTAGTGCTTAATGATACATCTGCTTCCCATCATCCACAAATTCTGATGGTTTGCTAAGCAGATATTTTGTTTAGTGACAACCTGTATGCTAAACTGAAGGTTCGTTAGCTTCAGCCTATCAGCAATGGAAGCTGGTGTAATTATGAGTTGGGTCTACAAGCTAACATGGCTTAGTTATTACAACAGAAAAAAGAGCTTACAAATACTGGATTTAATACTGTGCTGACTTCTGGAAAAAAGATCAGTTTTAAAATGTGAAGTGTCATCAAGTACTGTTATTGCTTTCCACTCAGAAGGGTAAAAATGGTGCTCTGTCAACAGTAACTTGACCCAGAAGCTACCGCTATTGGGATGGAAAATGTAAGAGAGGACATAATAATATCTTTTTGTTAGCTTCTGGTGTACTTGATAAGCCATGTGGACACATTCAGCATTTCACGGGATTCAGGGGCAAAAGAGCATAGAAAAGCATAGTCCTCCAGTCCCCCAAATCTGTGTCCTATTTAGCAGTCTCTAGGCTGGGTAGCACCCTCTACTGTTCAATATGCAACTCAACAGGGTTAAGAACCAGAGATTTGGGCAGTCCGTTTCCACGTGTTTTTTGATGGCAGAACATGCAAATTACAGTAGACCTACAGCAAGGTAATTTTTGAAAGTTAAGCCGTGAAAAAAAGGTTAAATGCAGTTTATTCATTTCTGTCTAAATTAACTTTATATTTTCTTCTTTTTTTTTTTTTCCTCTTAGACTCTAGGCTTTTCTAAAGAAATTTTCTGAATTTTGGCAGAATCAGTTGGAGTCTCAGTGGTGTAAATTCACTCTTAACTCCACTGAGGCAATAATCTTGAAGGCGTTAAGTGTACGTGCTTTTCTTGTCATGCATACTTAGTGAAAAAACACAGTTAGTTTGTGGTTGGTGTCCTGACTGTACATCCAAGACACATTGCTTATCTTGTTATATCTCATATAGAATCATAGAATCATAGAATAGTTGGGTTGGTAGGGACCTCTAAAGGTCATCTAGTCCAACCCCCCTGCCGTGGGCAGGGACATCTTCAACTAGATCAGGTTGCTCAGAGCCCCGTCCAACCTGACCTTGAATGTTTCCAGGGC
>NW_008795918.1:4098249-4116185 GCF_000699145.1 Aptenodytes forsteri
TGACCCATAAGCTCTCGGTCGGCTCCTCATCCATCCCCAGGCAGAGCTCCATGCACTCCAGCTGGTCATTGACATAGAGGGTGACACCCCCTCCTCATCTCCCCCGCCTGTCCTTCCTAAAGAGCCTGTATCCCTCCATCCCAACACTCCAGTCATAGGAGCCATCCCACCATGTCTCTGTGATGCCAATAAGGTCGTAGCCCTGCAGGTGTGTCTGTTGTATTGCTTTCAAAATAATTAATGGAAATTTTGATTCTATGGACAATCACACTAAGTTGACTCTGAAAAAGTGAGACCTAGGCTTGTGAAAGTGAGGAAAAATAATTATTTTTCCTGATTTTGGTTATTTTTTAAGGCAATCAAAACCTTGTTTGATCAAATAGGAAATAATAGTACATAGGTCCATATTTAAAATATGCTTTTCGCATGCTATACATATAATACAGCTTTACATCATGATAAATAGGAAGATTTCTATAAACTGACAATATGAGATTTCTATATAATTAGTGTAAATTGTTAGCATAGCTAAAAGATGATTTCAAAAAGAATCTCAATAGTAGAAGTTCATGCCCTGACGTAAAATGGAATAAAGCTCATGGCCATGGTTACTTTGGCCAGCCATAAATTAAAAAGCAAAGCTGTATCTGATCCGGTTTCAGCATCAAGCCACCAGATCTGCTCAGTCTGAGTGTTTAAAAGATCAGCAATTAGAAGCCTCTTTTTGATGTTCATTTCAGAACCATCTGTTCTCATCCTGAGCTTGTCCCTGGAGATAGCATTTCCATAATTTTGGGACAGAACTCAAGGAAAGTTGCCCCTTCCCTGACAAACATTTCTTCCCTGACAAAAATCTGCAAGCCACAAATAACCCAAAATTAACTTCCATTTCCATTTTTAGCATCAAACCTCCTGCAGCCAGGTCTCACTTGATATCACCAATTTTAGAGCTGCTTCACATGCTAGCAAATTACCCATACCATTATTCACTTGCCTTTATTAAAAAGTTATGATTTGATATCCCCAAAGTAGCTGTAGATGATTATAACCATTTAGGGTCAGGAATGGAAGTAGTCAATACTGTAACCATGTCTGAGGCCCCCATGGTCTACTCCAACAACGATGACAAATTATTTGCAGAGAATGGGCATCTACAACTCCAGAAAAGAAGATATACTAAGGGAAACAAATGTGTGCAGAGGGGGAAAGCTCCATTTTTATCTCTGGAGAGAAGTTCTCCCAAGCTTTCGACCAGGCTGGTGTGCGGGGAGGGGCCATTGCCTGATTTCTCCATTCCACTCACGCTGAAGCTCAAACTCGGGAGCAGATGGCTCTCTGGCCATCACTTGGAAACCTCACCCGCACACTCCTCTGGCAATGCATCAAGCTATTAGAGGTTGACCATGATCCCGAGAGTCCCAGGGACGTGGCCTTGTCAAAATAAAGTTGACCTCTAAATGACACTCCAAATATTAAGACGTCTGAGGTGCTACTGGGAGAAGGCAGAAAGTTGACTTAATGTGAGCCTTTCACCTGAGTTTCAAGCCTTTGCCATGCTCACATCAGGTTAAAGGAAGAATAAGAGGCAAAACATTATTTTTTATATCTCACCTGTCACTCAGTATATTTCCTCCTAAGAAAGTTGATAGCTCAAGGGATACATCCCAGGTACCATTCTTTGGTAACTGTCCCAAGGGAGAAAGTAGCAATCTGTTATTCTGAAAGATAGTTCAATATTTAACAAGAAATTTACTTTTTGTAAAATATTACCCCTTTTCTAAGTGAAAACATATCTACGCCCTTACTTAAAGTCTCTAGTGACGCAAACTTCTCTTTCTGCTGCGATGAGCCCTTTTTTCTTGACACTTACAGGAAGACTGGGGGATGAGGCGGTTGTGGTGAGTGCAGCCATTTCTATACATCTCATCCTAGACTGGGGGCTGAAAGCTGATTCCTGTCCTCCCTCCTACCCGGGCCACCAAAATAATGCTCATTTTGTTGTGCTGCTGCCGCCTTTGTCTCCATAGTGACACCGATGCTTTGCCGAGGGACTTGTCTGTCACCTGAACATCATCCCTCAGCCCCCTGCTCCTGCCACCGCTCCGGCCCCATTGCTGTGTGCCAGGGCACAGGGATGCTGCTTGGAGCTGAACCACCACGTTAACGTTTCATTTGCCTTCATTTTCCACTTGTTTTGCTCCAAACTGTTTTTATGTCTCTCCCTCCAGTTCAGCTGCCAAATGAAGAAAAAAAATAATAAAATTGTTCATTACCTTAGACATGTCCAACGTGATTCAAGTTCTTCACTGCACTTCTCAACCCTGTCCTGGAATTGCATGCAACCCTCTGTAGTTACTCAAGGAAATTCACTTCACACAGACAAAAACCTCAAACTCAGGAGCAGAAGTTACATTAAAACCAGTTTGGCTGTGTAAAGCCCTTGATGAAAGGAAAATGCGATGGCCAAATTGCCTTCTCTCATCTGTATCTCTCCTTGGCCTGGCACAGACTCCATCAAGATGAATAGAAAGACTCCCATTGATGTCAATGGGCTGGGGATCAAGCTCTTGATGTCCGTGCTTTGAGGGACTGAGCAAAAACCACGTTTGTACCGTATATATCTAGGTAATTTTAATTGTGGCAGTGGAATGAAACAGCACCTGTACCTAAAGGATGGAAAAGGGAAAGTTAACAAGGGGCTGTGAAGCGCCACGAGACAGGGGGAACTGCCTGCCAGTGAAAATAATGAGGAGTCTAGGAGATGCGTAATTTTTTTTTAAGAGAATATTTAAAAGTTTAGCCTCTGCCTCTTCTCTGTGTAAGTGAAGTATTGAGTTTTGTTAACATGTGGCTCACTGGACATGTATGTTCTTCCTTACTGAGATGCAGTGGAGAACTGTGCTCTTTCCCAGCTCTCTTCATGCCCGGCCAGCAAACCAGCTTCTGCTGGACACCAGTCCCAATATCTCTGCTCCCGAAAGCAGGATTTAACCACCGTATATCTGCCAGACACACCTTTTCTCCTCTAAAAGACCTTCTCTCCTGCCTTCTCTGTGCTGAGCGTTTCCCTAGGGATGCAAGGTAATTTCCTCCTTCTGCTCTCCTACGTGAATTGCTCCCACATACGTTATCTCCAAGACATGCCTCAGAGTGCTGCAAGTAAGATATCCCTGATTTCCCTGATAGGGAGCACATGCTGGGCGGATTAGCAAGGGTTTCATGCCACAGGGAGCTGTAACTACTGTAATTTTCCCTCAAGACAGGAGATCCACTCTATCCTGCTGCTTGATCCTTAAAATAGCCTCTTTATTTGTCTGTTTGCAAACTAGTTCAATTTTCTGAAGATTAAATTCTCTCTACATTAATGATGGAGGCAATCAGCTTTCTTACAAGAAGTTTCTTTAACATTTCCCTCAGCTACAAACAAATCTAAGCTTTGAGAAGTTGTATTTTAGCAAGAATGCCTGGGAGTTTGCAATGTTCATGCTATCACTGATATTACAGGTCACTGCCCTTCTCAGCATTTACCAAAGCTAAAACACTAAATAGCTTGTTATTTCTGCTTAGAAATGTGTCTATGCTTGCACCCGCTAGTAACCTTAGTGTAGCAAAGAAAGATTAAACATTCAAGTAATTTAGCTTAGTTCCAGTTTATTTTCAATTAACATGAGGAAATCCTCTCAGACATAATAGGTTATTTTAGGTTTGGTTTTACTTTATTTGTCTGACAAAAGAAAGAATTTAGGTTTACAAGTTAAAATCACTAATGCTGTTAAAAATATAGTTTATTAAATAAAAAAAAAGGAAAAAATAATAGAAAATTAGAATACTGATTTCAAGGGTATTTTCCCTTTTCAGGATATTTTAAACATAGCAAATACCCCAGAATGAACACTATATAAAACATTTCAGAGAAGAAATTGTAGTATTATCATCTAAGGTTTTATTTCCCAATCTTTAACCTTTCTATATGTTTATTAACTGTACTTAGAATGTAAAACCTGCTCCTGCCCAATTTATTGATGTCAGCTTGTCTTCTCTGATACCATTCTTGGCTGTCTTACCCATGTTGAGCTGGGAAGATTTATCCAAATACCTGTCTTCCCTACCATATTAGGCAAGAAGACGTCTTCTGAAGACATCTTCCTGACTTTACAGGCAAGGAGAATATGAGTCCAGGGAAATAAGAAGGTTGGCTGGCCAACGTCTCCCATTGAGGTTGAACACCGTGTGATCAAACAAAAAATAAAGAATAGTCTCTTCACAAGCTGATGTTAATTGTTAGGAAAGTCAAAGTTTCCTCTTTATGTGGCAAATGGGGTTCAGCAGTTTGCATAGGTAGAAGATCAGAAAGTGAAGAAGAGAGATGTACCTCAGGATTCTTGGGTCAAATCTTATATAAATGGATACATCTAAAACCACACACAGTTCAATTTTGCTGGTTCTGATTTTTCTGTTAAGGAATCCTTCTTCCCAAATGACTTTTCCCCGAAATCACTAAGACTTCAGACTAGAACTTCCCGCTTCACCCGCCCCCAAGCTGCTAATTTTTATGCTTTTATGTGTTTCTTGTGTTGCTCCCTGTCTTTGAGAAGTTATAAACCCATTAGGTTTTTTTTTTTTTTTTTCATGGAATCATTTTGTTTTCTGTAGCAGGACAGAAGCTATTGATGGTACGTATTACTGAGCTGGATTTGGAAAGGTGGAATGGAAGAAAGGGGACAAGAAAAACCGAAAGAAAAATGCAGAAAATCCTAGAGTATTTTTAAGCTGCCTGATACACTTTTGATGTAAACACCTGGCAAGAACTCTGGTAAGGAGTAATGAGAAAGTTACAGATGCATGAGGAATCAGCAGTGCAGTGGACACTTTGCATCTGCGAGAAATGCAGGAAAAAAAGTGACACCATTCTCATTCAAATTGGTTTGACAGAATTAAAAATGAATGCTTACACCAAACAACTAAACATCATAGTCACCTCTCTCCAGCAGTTCTCACTGAGCAAGCATTTCCTCTTGCCCTCGCCCGGTGACAGAAGGAAAAAATGTATATCCAGCCCCTCAGAAACACAAATGCTCCAGTTCCAGGGGAACCTGTGTTTGAAAAATCAATTGAAGTGAAAAGGAGACCGATAAACATTTAAGAACAGTGGGGAGCTAATGATCCTTTTACAGTCCAAATACACCACAATTATAGTAATCTTTACAGAAGACAGAACAGCAGCTCCTACCTCGAGTACACATGTGGGAAACCTCACACGGGACTGACTGCTCCTGGCAAGCCAAGGTGCCATTATGAAGCTGTGTCAGAGATAAATGTAGGACGGCCACTATTCGGGGGTGAAAGGGAGGTCCATTTGGTGCCATGTTTAAGTTAAACTGACACATCTTCTCATTTCCATAAGGTATTTTACTCCTTTTCAAGTCTTTTTTTTCTGACTCACGTGTACATTATTTTGGTGTCTTTGTACTTTGCCATCCCCCATTACACAATGGAAAGAAGATGAGCCAGAAAAATAACCACTCTGGGACCTGGCTCACTATATCTAGGCAAAAAACCCTGTTGCAGGGTGGTGTTTCCTACAGAAAGATGCCTCGGTGCCCTGTAACCCAAGCTTCTCTCCCATCGCCTCCCGATGCCTGGCCATTCCCAGCCATGTCTCTGATAAGGGAGCACTGATAAGGTCCAGCCGTGGAGTGGGCAGCCATGAGTCCCAGTCACGCTCTGCCTGCCAGAAAGCTTCAGAAACCCAAACATGACAGAAGTTTGATTTTTCTTTCCTTTAGCAAATCTATTTAGTCCTTTTCTTCTTTCTTGGTTGTTCTGGATAGATAAACCCCAGTTTGAATCACAGATTTCAGGATTTGCACCTGAGTCAGAAATTTTGCTCTAGTTTTCTAATTTTACCCACGTGGCTTTTTATTTTATCCACTTGACCTGCATAGCTTGTTTATCTCCTAAATTCTTCCAGCCCAATTCTGTTTGCTTCGTGATTGTCTCTTAGCACATTGCTCTTCCACCTTCCTAAAAATAAAAAGTCTTAATTTTCCTATGGATTGCTCTGCCACCCACCACCGCAATTTATAAAGACCTGTCACCACATTCAAGTGCCAATCTTCCACAGTGAACAAGTATCATTCATTGGTGCTATATGACTTTCTGAAACCCCAGATTCTGCACTAGATCTGAAGGAGCCAGGCTAGTACACAAAATTTTGAAGTCAAATTAGATGGATTGGATTGGAAGTAGGCAGCATTTTCCTGGCACTGTCTGTATGTCCCACAGACTGATTTTCCTATCTGCTGTCCCATGATCCACATTCACTCTTTATACAAGAATCTGTCTCTTTTTTGCAATTGCAGAAATGGAGTGCTGTAAATAATTTACCATCTCCCTGCTTGCAAGACTACCTCTTTCTAGAAGTTCATGTGAATAAGAGAAGTTTCTAAGGTGCTTGACATATGTTTCCTCCTTATTCTACTTGCTCAGAGCCTGCCTCCTACCCCCCCCAGCAAAACAAAAAAACCCCAGTGACATACTTAGCCCAACAGGAAATTTTATTATTGACTTCAAAGAGCATCAAATATTTATTCAAAGCCTGAGTACTAAGATGCCCCATTCTTGTTGAAAATCTTTCAATTTAGTAACTATTTTACACAGTCATACTAATATAATTAGCTGGAACTTACTTTCCACCCCTGCCACAATGCTTATATGTAGAACCACAGTTTATGCAGGTACCATGCTAGTCTTCAAAACAGAGAATTAAATATGTAGTTAACCTATCTTAATGCTGAAACAATCTTTTTTTCTTTTATTATTGACTGAATAAAGACAGATTTGTAGAAATTGTTCCCTGCAAAATAAGCAATTGCATTTAAGAACATTTGTCACTCTTTAAACATATAGGTCATAGAAATGGTGGTTAAAATTATGGTGTCATATCTCTTTTCTCTGTACTTCCAACATAAATTAAGGTTTAAATACTAGGTTATTTTAAGCAGTGATCAGACTTAACTAGAATCCAGACTGATGCAATTTGTCTTTCCTAATCAGAAAAAAAAACCAGAAAATCCTACGACAATGACCACTGCAAAGCCCGTGTTCTGCCTTTGAAAGGAAATAAAATGACTTCTCAGAAAAGAAGACAGGCATCTCAGCAGAACCATTTTAATCTGCAAAATAGCAAATTGCGTGATTGAGTGGTTACAGCTCTGAAGCAAAATTTATGCAGTGAGGACTTCTGGGAACAGCTGGGTCATGCTCTGAAACCAGAGCCCAACTACTGGGACTGGGGCACTTTTTTCACTTAAAGATTCTTTAAAAAAACCCCTTGAATCTGAGACCAAAATTTTATTTTTTCATTTGTAAGAGGGTTTTCTATGATTTTCTGATTGGTTTTCTCACTTTAAACTTCCTACTGATTTTCCATCCTTTGACTTCTAATAGATGTCAAGATGGAAGAAGTCTGCCTGAGTCAAACAGAGCTCTTATATATGAAGAATTTGGGTCTGATTTTACTCTTTTACTCTCTTAGTCTTTGAAGTCACTCCATCAAAGTCAACAACTACACAGTAATAAAGAAAAAAATGAGCTGTTTGTGTCTTCTTTTTTGTTTGTTTCTTGCCTTAATCTGAAAAAAATAATAAAAATAATCTGATTTATGATTGTTCTTTGTGTATATAAGGCATGACAGATACATTCAAAAATACAGACCAAATACAGTTCTGATAAAAAATTCAGGCTTCTTTCCTTTTATTTTCATGGAGTGAGTTTCGGCTTTTCATTCTGATTATTTTAGAATTCACATTTTCCACTGTGGTCTCCTTTATTTGGTTTATTAATATTTCTCATGTCATGAACAGAAATGACAGGGGTTCTGCTGCACTTTTGACATTCAGAATCAAAAACATATATTGAGTCAAAATAAGTGAAGCTCACAAGTTTCTCTCCATTTTGTTTTTTACATCACTGTGAGTTATAACTTCGAAGTAGTGGTGAATTACAACTTTGATGCAGTGACTGCAAGAAACACGTGAATAAGGGGTAAAATCCCATGTAGAAAATTAAACTCAGAAGAGGACTGAATTAACTAAAATGAATTAACTATTTATCCTGAGATGAGATTAAATTAATTTTTACAGAAAGAAATGGCAAGTGATTTCAAATGTATAAATACAATGGTAAAAGTGGAATGCTTTTATTCTAGGATGTGCATTAAAAAAAAAATCAGGGTATTTAAAGCCTGAAGGGTTTGGTTTTTTTTTTAATTATGCAAAATTAAATTACGATGATTATGTTGAGAAGAACAAAAGGATGAACAAGGCACACATTTTGGCAGGGGCGGAATGTAGCTGTGCCAAAATTTCTGCACATAAAGATCATATAAGCAAATTTTAAACTGAGGAAAAACGTCAGAGCGTGCTCCTTGGGCGTGTGGTGCAATCGCTGCCCAGCCCAGCGCAGGGCAGAGCAACTCACAAGACAAGACATGGTGCTGCTGGCACTCCTGTCTCACCCTTTCCGAGGTCTGTAAGGTTCATCACTAGTTTGTTTTCTCCTTCAATTTTGGTTTGACAGTCAGACTATCTTTCCTTTCTTTGCTCTATTATTTATGTGTTTACAGTTAAGCATGCAGAAAGCACCTGGAACAGACTCTTCAGTGCCTTCTGGTGTCTCTGTGGAGGATTACCCCAAACTTCCACTGGCTGAAACCTGGCTTTCACTGGCTGAACACAAATCTCCTTAGCCATGCCATTGTGGAGACAACCTTCTTACCTCACAGGGTTGGTTTAACTTTTTAAAATCTACAACATGCTGTATTCGAGGCTTCGTGAATTAAGATATGAAGAACAAGTGCCAGCAGGAAGGTTACTGCAGTTCCTCCCAGAGCAGCTGCACCAGCCGAGGACCTCATTTCATGCGCCTGCACAAATGGAGAGCTGGCACTGGCCGAACCCCGGGTGCCCAGTCTGTCCCTGGGACTCAGGGCTGGCTTCAGGGCATGCTGAGGAGCACCAAGAGCACTTGTGCAGCCAGCACGGTGGACGAAAGTTTGAGACACTTTCCCTGTCTCAATTGTAGAAAATATTCCTCTGGAAAAATCATAAATATACTCTTAGAAAAAGCATAAGGAAAAGTACAGGTTACTGTGGTAGGCAAAAGAGAAGCAATGGAAATGGCAGTAGGTGATGTAATGGCCTAAAATCTTAAGGGACCAGACAGTGGGGTGCCAGCGGGCACATTTACATTGGACATATCTTCATTTCTGAGGAATCTGTCCCTCTTAAGGGCTCGGCAACACTTGTAGTGCTTGGCATGCTGACCTAAATCAAATTGACTAGAGAAGTCAATTTGCTTTAGTTTGGGTAGGGAAAAGGGACACGTTTTCATACCACAAATCTCTTTGGCGATCTGAATTATCTTTCTTTCCTTGCAGTCATATGAAATATGTGTTCATCTCCTATGCCTGTGCATAGTTAGTGGCTCCTGAGGGAGGGAAAAAGATGTTATCCTTGTTGCCTGGCTAGCTTTTTAGGAGTCCCCAGAGGTGTTCCACTTCTGTGCATCCTCAGGAGGGCAACTGCCGCGCACAAGCATGAGCGAATCAGTCAAAGACACTGTTCAAAGGGAGATGAACATTGTAAATGATCCTGTCATCATCGCACACAGGTCCTAGAGCAGCCTTTGCCAGGAAGATGCAAACATTATAGCTTTTGGAAGGAAACAGAGCCACGAAGCAGTCGTGCTGAATACAAACACGACACCAGTCCTACAATGGGGGTGATAGCGCAGCAGGAGCAGAAGGAAAAGCACAAGTTTCAGTATTTCTTCTAAAGAAATATTTAATCTAAAGAAAAAAAAGGAGGCAGAAATGTCAAGGAAGTGTCTTTTAATTATGATAGGGAGAAAGATTATAGCTGTATCTGCATGGAAGATGTAAAACCTATTTTGCAAAATGGATTCTTAAAAATTTGACTTCAAGTACAAAAATTTTAAAAAGTCTCTCCCATTTCAAGATTTTCTATAAATAAATTGAGAGCAAGTTTTGTTTAAAAACATAACGTTTAAGTGCAACAGAATTGCAATAAGATTTTATTTTTAAGAATATAAAGGACAACCAAAAAATAAAAATAAAAAAGCAACAATCTTTTAATCCCAAATAGACCTAATAATTTCAAATATGGCTCCTTATATCACCTCTCTGCCCCGTTCTCCAGTTTTGATATCAGTGACATATTTGCAAAGGTTATTGAGGCTCCAGTGAAATTACCTCCTCTGATCAAAACAAAGGTTTCCCAGGGTTTCTGGGTCTCGCTCCATCCATGGTAGTAACCAGACATTAAAAATAGACTGCGCCCTTTCAGTCTCCCTCTCGCTAACTAAAATGCAATCGATACCTCATCATCCTTCCTTCTGAGCAGCAGCCCACAGGTTGTTTAGCTTCAGAACACTGCTATTGACGCTGTCAGTGTCAAAGGAAATGGCAGGGTTTTCCTGCACTAATGCGATTCTGTCCCTAATGTGATGGCCTGTGGAAATAGTTTGCTTCCGTCTCCTGTGCAATATTCAAACTGCATTCAAGCCTTTACCAATTCCTTCCTTTCTCTCCTGCAATTGTTTTCTTTTGTTGTGGGAACTGAAGAGGTTCAATACTCCTTTAATAACCCCTAATTGAAGATCTCCAAGAGTTACTTGGGCGGCTCGTGTCCGAGAGGATCTCCTAGTGGGATCTACTCAGCGTATCACTGCCAGAGCGGTTGCACAGGGAAGAGGGATTTCGGGGCCGTGTGCCTCCCCTGTTGTGCCCAGAGGAGGTGTGTGGGAGAGGAGGGTCTGAAACTCAAACTGTTTTTAGAAAGTTTTCTGTGATTTCCCTTCACTGAAGACTAAGTGTTAATTTTCATGGTGTGGGGATCAGTAGCATGCAGATCATTGTGTGTTGTTGGAAACAAGAGGAAGCCACCCCTTCTGAATGGCTTACCCTTACCTAATTCTTCTCAGTTTACGGATCAAGAAGGAATTTCACAGGTGCACTCTTGCTTAGTCTGATTCAAGCTCTTTGTTAACGCCGCAAGATTTTCACTAAAGACCAGCTTTGTTGTGCTCCATCTTTACAAAGAACTGGTGTTTCTGATGTCTGGTGCTATTACACTTTCTGGCAGTTTCTATGTTCTCCAAAACATCTGCAAAACAGGCTCCTCTGGTAGCGACCTCTGCAGGTCAGATCTTCTTGTCCACAGTGTGAAATATACTTGTAAGCTACACAACTCAGAAGCATAAACTCATGCTCAGAGAACCTCAAAGTTTGCATGATGGCATTATCATACTCTGCAAAGCTGTTGGCAACTGCGAAATACATTTCGTTTATATTGAAGTCTGAGAAAAACATAATTAGCACCTCATATTAAAAAGAAAGCAGCGTGCTGTTGACAGCAAGCCAGGAAGTTGATAAACACAACTTCCTCAAATTAAATTTTCCTGAAAAACCTAGATGAGGACATAAATTCTGAATAGGCTGGTGTTAGCAGCTGTGCAGCACAGTCACAATTAAACTCCAAACCCTAATGTTATCACTTACTCCTATAATACATCTTTTCAGAAGATTTTCAAAATATATCAAGCAAATATAAGGTTTTGGGTGGGAGGCCTCTGAGCAAGAGATGCTTTGATAAAATAAACCCCACTCAAAAAAGAAGCATGAAAGTTGCTGAAAAACTCTTGCAATTCCAGAGTTGGTTGTCATCCATGTGTACTGCTCAATTCAAAATGTGGTGTGACTTTCTTTTTGTAGCTATGTGGAAACATAGCCTTTCAAAATAGAGATTCCTTTAACAGGTAGAGCATATTTAAAAAGAGAAAAAGAAGTAAACCCATATGTTACACAGTGTGGACTTCCCTGCTTCTTAGAGCCTGTGGCAAGCCTTGAAAGGCAGGGATATGTGGCTCCGTGGCTTCCCCCATCCTGGTGCTATCTCACACCAGCTGGGTGAGTGCAGGGAGACGGAGAATGGAAGTTGCTTGCTCCTGTTCTAAACCAGGGACAAATTTTGACAACCCAGAGGCCTCAAACCTGACACGTGCTGTTCCTGGACCTATTTTTGAGATGGGACAACTTTCACACACTCCACATTTTCCTCGGGGTTCATCCTGAGAAACTCATAGTCCAATCTTCTACCATCTGGTCTGCTTTCTCCTCTCTTCCTTCACCGCCCCATTCCCCCCTGCTTGTATAGTAGAGGCTTTCTTCCCGTGCATACCTCTTCCTCCTGTTACAACTTAGTAATTGTTCCTCTCTAATTGTGTTTATTCGTTGGTGTTCATATCCTTCTACTTTATTAGTCCTTTTCTCATTGTGCATGTATGTTACGCTGTAGCAACTTCTAGGTAATTTTTATGTAGTCTGTGCCAAGCTTGCCCTTAATAAATATTAAAAGACACACACATGTACAGTCATAAATCTGAGAGAAGCTGAAGGGACTGATTTCTAGAAGCACACCAGAAGGCTGCCTATTTCCTTTGGCTTGGTCCCAAATGCTACCCCCAGTTATACCGACGTAAGGTTCTAGTGGGTGCAACTGCCTTTGGTGATGGCAACTGCCCTGGCAGTAGGTTGCTTTTTTTCTGAAACCGACAGGTGAAAGGAGTAAGAGAAATATCAAGAACAGAAACTCCCATTACCATTAAATCCAACAATTTTTGTGGGTATCGAGGTATACCTGACATCACAGTGCAACTCAGCAGTGATTGCACAGAATTGTCTGTTGGCAGTCTGTGCAAAGGGTGAAGAAGGATTTTTCATTTCATGCATCATTTGCAACTACCTTCAATAATTCAGCAAAGTCAATACATACCCTTGATGCAAAGTTAAGAGAAAAACCCTGAAGCAAACAGACAAAAGTAAGTAATCCACAGAGTGATCAAGCACAGTTAAATCCTTTTTCACTTTGTTTCCCCCCCCCCTTTTGCTACATACTACATGAAAGCAAGTAATTTTTTGCACAAAGTGCATTACAGTCATGGAAACCCCTTGAAATAAATCATGTGGAACCCACCCCCCCACATCCCATAGTGATTTCAAGGGATTTTGTGGTGCCTATATTTGCTCACACCGTCCAGGGTTCAGACTGCTCATTCCCCAGTGGTAGAGACCATGTGGGAGAACATTTAATCCCCAACAGTAAGAAGAAACTGTCATTTAGACGTGCTTCTTTACCCTGACCTCTGCTTCCCAAAACAGAGAGAGAACAGTCAGGAAAAAAAATGGGGTAACACAGAAACCAGAAATCACTGCAGAATGACACCACAGCCCATCGTCCGAGGTCAAACAAGTCAGGACCAACTTCCTCAGAATGACCAAAAGCTCCAAATTTGATACATATCCCACTTCTCATGGGACAAATTCTGGCTATGAGGGTGGGCATGCCATGTAGCCATCCTAGAGTGGGCAAAGGGCTGAACTGACAAACCCAGACCTCCTGTGAGACAAAGCACTTCTTTATCCTCTGTGTATTTATTTTTTTTTTAATTTAGGAATGTGACCTTCAGCCTGCTGTAGCATCAAGTAAATGGATAAATTGTTGTGACCTCAATAGACTGCATGGCTCTGCTGGGAAAATGATTAATGTTTCATACTTAAAAAGGGAGAGGATCATTCCGTGAACATGACAAGTAACTCTAGAAACCCCACAAAATGCCTGTAGAGAAGAGGATGAGTGTGTTTGGGACACACATAAGGCAGTGGGGTCAGTAGGTTGATAAAATACAACTTTTTCTGACAGCATCTTACTCAAGAACCAGGTATGATTGTTCTGGGGGCTGGACAACAGGAGTAGGACATTTGTTCCCGTGCTGTGAGATCATTGTGGCTGCATTTATGTGATAAAGCATATTACTTGCAGAAGTAACTGTCTTTTTGGCCACACCGTTCCTTTCAGACATGGCACTGGGATGGGAACGCCAAACAGCGTTGGAGATGTGCAGTTCTGCTTTTCAGTGTTTGGGAGTCCGGACTCCAAATGGCATAGCCACAAAAGCCACTTCTATGTGGACAGAAGAGTAAACTTTCTTAGTCATTGCAGCACTCCTTAATTATAAATGGCTTTCATTCTCAACCTGCTTTCCAGACACTGCTCATAAAACGAGTTCACAGCAGCCTTGTGTGTGAGGCAGCACATGCATTCACTGCTGGGGCAATAAGAGGGAAAGCCTTGGTGAATCACTGCAAGTGAGAGGTGTGCTGGACTCAGAGACTACTCAAGAAAAGACTCTTGGAGAAAAGCATAGGCAGTGTTCTGGGGGTTAATTTTTCTCAAAGTTTTCTTTTGAGGGAGGTTTTCTTTCCTGCTAAGAATTCAGATTTCTTTCGGCTCCTGCTCTATCCTCTTGCTTCAGCAGAACACAGCAAACGCATTTCATTTCCTTTCCTGCCTAGTGGGATGCTGAGGAGATGTGATCTCTGAATTGGTATACGTTTCAGCTGGCCCATATTCCCAGCAAAATTTATGACACATGCCAGTGCCTCCGCTAGCTGATTGGATACGGCCAGGGAAATGGAGAAAGCCTCAACTCGCTGAGCTTCAAAAAATGAACTTCACTTAAATGATGTATTGTTGTTTTGCAGCAAAAAGGAACACCTGGCTTGTACAGTGGGGAAAAAGAGCAAAATGCAACATTCATAAAAATGACTGAAAAGGGACTGGAGGATATGGTTATTTTTTGCTTCCACATGAGAGAACGTGCCACAAAACAGTGTTTGCAATTACAATCTGGCATATCTGTTGCTTTTGTTTGACATGATTGCATTGGTATGTCCACTAATTCAGTTTTAATCTTCATTAACTTCTCCTGTACTTTACAGAATAGATTCAGACTGCCTGATGCTTCCCATGTCACTTGGAAGAAGCATTAGGAAATTATTATTGCTTTTCTTATGACACTAGATAATTACTGCTTCAGACATAAAAGTCATTTATATTGTATGAGTGAGATTTTGGTTTTGCTTATCCCATTGTACATCTTCAGTGCAGATGTGTTGGCTATATTCTGAAATGAGAGAGTAGAATTCACTCCAGAAAAAAAGATTTTTGTATGTAGCATCAGTGCAAAAAAGATTTGCAAATATTTTTAAGTAACTTAGAGTTTAGAATGCTGAATATGGAGCACATGTTTAATTCAGCTAAAATAAGAGTTAACCCAAATTGTAACTGGACAGAAAGAAGCAGAGAGGCATGGAAAGAGGGCGAATGACCGGAGAGGACCCAAAGGTAATCCTTTATCTATTGAGCTACAATAGAGAATGCAAAATGCAAAGTCTGCATGTGTGTGCATGTATCTGCAGCATAGGTAAGATCTATATTTAAGTATATATACATAGAAGAAATATATAAACCAAGGATATATTTTTAGCAACAGGGTACATAATGCTACGACACGCACTAATTTGCTCTTTCCTAAATGCTACAGAAAAGTAAATACAGTTTCAGCACGAAGATATAGAAGCCATATCATTCATTAAAGCCAGGCAAGCCCTTTCCTAATAAGCAAACAAACACAGCTGACTCTCTTATTTACATGTAAACTCCTGCACTCTGCACCAAGCAGTAAACATTTTGAGTAATTTTAATGCTTGATGAGTGTGTTATGAGATCCTAGCACCAACATGAATGAGGTTCCTGGGAGAGGAGAGGTACCTTATGGCTGTCCATTATAAGCATGTAAATACATGGTTCTGGCGTATGAGCGCTGATGTAGAGCTACTGCCTGGGAGCGTTAGTAGAGTTAGTGCCTAGCAATCCTAATTGCAAATGAGCAGCTCCACCTAATTGGTCCAGCAGTATTAATATAATCAAAGTATACTCATCTTCACTGGGAAAACGTGATGCCCATTTTGGTCTGTATTGTTCTTGGAGATATCATTTCAGCCTTTGTTCTTGGGAAGCAGAATCCATTACGATGTATATCTTTTAAAGAATAATTACTTACCAGTAAGTGCTGGTCCCAGAAGAAATATATTCTGAATTGATTAGCACTCAACCACCCATCCCTCCACAGAGTTGGGGAGTTCTGTAATAACTTTTGTAACTTTTCAATTAGCTTTTGATTTGGGAGCATTTTAGCCTCTTGTCATGGAGGGAATTGGCTGGCAGAGCATAGTGAGCAGTGTAAGGTATGGTGAACACTCCAAACCCACTGCTGTCTGGGGGTCAACAACAGGTTTAAAAACTACAAACATGGTATTTTCAAAATAATATGGAAAATAAACAGTACTGCTAAGTACATGCCACTGCACGTATCCCTTGTTTTTTTGTTTTAAACATTTAGTACACGGGTTCCTTAATAGTCTGATGCTTGTAGAAGGGCACAGTCACCCTTGCAGAGATAATTCACTGATTGCAGACATTGCTGTTCTCCTGTTTGCATGCATTCAGTTGAGTGATCTGCTAAATAAGAGCAATTCCTGGGACTGCAGTGGAAAATCCCACTCTGTGCATTAGACTGCCACTCAGTATAAATCAGGAGGTGACCAAATTCCTGGCAGTCTGAGCTGTGGGGCCAGTTATTTTAGGGGATTACATATGAGCAAATCATACCAGTACAGAAATGACAGTCAGTTTCAAAATGATCTGCCAACCACAAAATGAAATAAATTGGCTGGATAGTTTATTCACAAAAAGTAATTCCACCAATTTTACCACTTAATCTCCTTCCATTCAAAATGGAAGTCTGGAAAAATCTGTGTATCAATGTATATATTTTTGAAAAGTATTATATGAGAAATGGTCATCGTAACATACCATCAACAAAGTTATGGAAGCACCTTGCATTTGTATTTCAATAGAGTAAAGGAACTGCTCATATGCAAATTACACAAAAATGTAATAAAAGTGATTTCTTGGTATTATAGAGAAAAGCAAGACAATTTCAAGAGGCAATTTGAAAATAGGATGCTAGACACACTGCTTTCATCAAACCAAAGATTAATTGTTTAACAAAGGCCTGGTGGTAAGACCAACAATTAGCTGCTGTTTCTTCATAATAATTATAGTGAGCAATTGAAAAAAAAAAAAATCAGTACAGGCAAATAAAATTCCTGAACTGCTGATTCCAAAACAGTAGCCTATTTCTGTCTTTTTGAAACAGCAACATGGTGTAGCAGCATTTTCAGGCTAAAAGCCTGTTTCTTTCAAAAGCAGTAACAAATCTTCCATTAACTCTGGGAGAGAAGGAAAAAAGGGACTACTAGTTTACCTTTATTTCTATGTCCGTATTGGTTACAAGAGTTTGTAAAGTCCCTTTTAAATGTGAATAAATATCATGATCCCTTCCAATGGCCTCCCTATGGTATGGATATGTGTAAGGATAATAAAGCATGTAAGACTGGGAAAACATTGCCTATGAAACCATCTCAGGATGCTCTTTTATACAAACAGATTATCAGCAGAGCATCTTTGAAAGCAGCTTCCTAATTAATTTTAAGTCAGGCTAATTTTGCCTCTGATGTTGTTTATTGATGAACTAGAAGCCTGCTTGCATCAGAAGACAACTATCTCGAGTGAAATGTGCAGAACTGCAGGCTGAGGGGAGACCTCATCGACTCGATGATCTTAGAGGTCTTTTCCAACCTCAATGATTCTATGATTCTATGATTCTAAATGTGCAGAACTGCAGTTTGGGCTTCAGGGAATGCTTCAGCACTTGCTGACACCCAGGAGGTGCTGGACCTGATTTGCTTGCTCCTTGCTAACTCATAGCTCACTTGTACAAAGTCTCTCATCATTGGATGCGGGGTGGGGGTGAACACTGTCACTGAGGATGAGGAAAAGGCTGAGGTACTCAATGCCTTCTTTGCCTCAGTCTTTAATAGTCAGACCAGTTATCCTCAGGGTATTCAGCCCCCTGAGCTGGAAGACAGGGACGGCGAGCAGGATAAATCC
>NW_008795918.1:4117473-4133001 GCF_000699145.1 Aptenodytes forsteri
CCAGGGAAGTGGTTGAGTCCCCATCCCTGGAGGTATTTAAAAGACGAGTAGATGAGGCACTTAGGGACATAGTTTAGTGGGCATGGTGGTGTTGGGTCGACGGTTGGACTCGATGATCTTAGAGGTCTCTTCCAACCTTAATGATTCTATGGTTCTATGTTCTTCAGAAGAAAACAATTTCTGAGAAAATAAATATGACCAAAACAGCTATTGACAAAGTTGGTTAGTATGGAAGACTAAAAAAATAAATAACAAATAAGAGACACACAAAGAGAGACTGACTCTCCCATGTCCTTGCTCCTGAGGAAGAATAACACCATGCTGCCTCATCCTCAAAGCCGCATCTCCAACAGTGACTGGCAGCATAGGACTGTCTCAGAGGAAGGACCCGGGCAGGTCATGGGCGAGCACTGTCCCAAGGAGCTGCGGCAGCACCAGCGGGTGACAGTGCTCTCAGGAGAGAGGACCCTGAGTTGGGGCAGCACACCATCCACTTGGGGATGACTCATGTCTTTATGCCACTTGATGCAAAATTAATGCTACCACTGCACAGCCCAGGGTCTTACTTAACTGTAATTCTCATTTTATTTTCTCTAAAACTGAAGGATCTTTTCCAGGAAAAAGTGAACTCCCCTACACTGCCTTCAGCAGCTCAGCTCAGCTCTCAGAGAAGTGGCTCCACTATGAAGACATCTTTCAGACTTCAAACTGCCGGTGTGGGATGTCTTCTGAAGAAGGACAGGGGGTTTGCTTTTGGCTTTTTTGAAGTATTGCAGTGGTTCTGAAACACAAACCACAGGGCCGGCACTAAACATTCAGCAAATATCAACTGTGCAGAGCCTCAGAAAATAATTTTATATGAACTGGCAAATGGCACTACTGACCCCTGCGAAAGGGCTGGAGATGAAAAGTTTCTTTATCTTTCACCTTGTGGTCCTGGTATATATGTTCTCCAGGTACAGTCTTCCCCCTTCAGCTAACATGAGACCTCCAGAGGAGCAGTGAAGGGGATTGGCAGATCCAGTTCCCTCTCCTCCCGTCCTGCCCCAGCCACCCTCTGGCTGTGAGCTGAGCCACCCTTTCTTTGGGACCCTGCGGCCCAGTGGAGGTCTCGGCCACTCACTCTTGTTGCAAAAAGGGCTTGTTTTACAGGCCAAACAAACTACAAGGTGGCTGCGTAGCGATCCCTGACAGCAGTTGTAAAGTGGTTTGTTTTTTTTAATAGCAGGGTGTTGAAGATGTGTTTGGGGATTGTGTGTGAGTTTTTACATTTGAGAAAGGATGAACAACTTGCAAAGGTGGTACCTTGTGGTGTAATTAGAAAAACATCGAACTCAGATTTTGGACAGAATGGGAAAACAATTGTTCCACTTCTGTCACTATAACTAAAAGCCTAATTCTGGAATAAAGACACCTTCTTTCATTCCAAATGCTAAAACCACAAGAGCTCGACACAGCTTTGGGATCAGCATAACCTTGGGGTTTTTGTGGCAGTTGTCCCTCCTGGCCCCTGCTGTGCTCTGTGCAGTTGAATTGTTCCTTGGATCACTAGTGCTTTCCCAAGGAAAGTATTAAAAGTGTAATAATCAAGATAACTTGTTCTACAAGCAGTGACACAAGGCTTTTTCTCTATTTGGCATTCAGCTTCACAGCCTAATTAATTAGCATTTGTACAGCACTTTGAAAATATGAAATGCAATTGAAGTGCTAAGTATTATTATTAATATTAGCAGCAGCACCATTTTGCTCTACTGAATGCATTTTCCAACAGACTTGCTATAGAAAAAAATAGTCAAGCCAGCTGAACTGACATGCTATAAACTTGAAATGCACTTAGAGCTTCTTCACCATATTTGATTACAGTAAGCCAAATGGCTGAAACATCTGCATAGCTGTGCAAATTTTTCTAGTCTATTAAAAAAAATTGAACCTCATATAGCACAATTTGTTCTGAATCTGTCGGTAAGGTAGATAGATATTGCTTTGCAGGACAATTTTGGGATTGTTTATGAAAAGGATTCTGAGATGCTGGAACGCTGTAGGCTACCTCTCATTTGTATGTATCCAAATATGCCATCAAGAGAAAAACTGCTTCATCAGCTCTTGTAATTGTATCTTTCTCATTTAGCACAGAAACTGCTGATAGTTAAAAGGCACAAACACTTCTAAATAGGCAACTGATCCTTGTTGCCCTCAATTTAAAATATAGCTGTAACTTGTAAATGCAAGAGCTCCTGGGACACATCTTTCTTGATTTCCATTTTGGTAGCTGCTGGTTTTGGCAGTGGCAAGAGGATATCTGGCCTTAACCTTCTGAATCAGTTTTATTTCAAAATCAATGACTTTTACCCCATGCTGGCTATTTGATGCTCACATGCTTGCTAACACATTGCATGGGTTAGCAGCTGCATTCAACATTTCTTCACCTAGCTGCCTATAACTAGCAGATTTTTATTTCCAAGCAAGCCAACCTGTTCTGCTCAAGGTAATTTGCAGTAGGCAAGAGATAACTAACACTTGGCTGCCTTCGGGCAAAGAGAGACTGCAAATGACTGAGACTAAATCATTAACTTCTTGTGGTTTGCTTCTTGTGATGGTCCCAGTAGCTGCCAACAGAATGGGACACGCACCCGAGATGTCGCTAGGTCAGTGCACGGGCTGACCTGGGGCAAACCTGACTGCACAGGGAGTGAGCTGAAGCTGCCAGGCCAGATAGGGAGCACTCTGGAAATCTTTTCTGACAGTCCTGCTACAGGAGTGGTACCCCCTTTAAGGGCAGAGCTGACCACTGGCAGCAGTAACTCACTTCAGGGTCTACTTTGGTATCGCAGAGTCTGTACCTGCCCGGGTTTCGCAGCGGGAAGCAGAACTCATGGACTTGCAAGAGACGAACCTCCCAAACCCTTAGCCAGCTCATGTATGCTACTGCAAGAGAAGGCATGAGGAGACAGCAGGGGTCTGAACAGACACCTTTTTGGACATTTAAGGCATGACTGTAACTAAATATTCTGTTTATTGTGCTGCAAGAATTTCCCTGTGTATTGACTGTTACCTCATGGTGTATATCTGTTAATTAAAACAAAAATAATCAGAATTCAAGTTTATGCTTCCCAGTTCCCTCCTAACACCAATTGTTATTGACATGCTGGTAGAAGAGGGGAGTTTCATAGTTGCAAGAAAGTAATAACTGCTGTTTAGTTCAATAACAAAGAAAATGGGGCATCAAGGCAGAAAAACAGGTAAAAAGACTGGAAATCCTGACTCCACGAAAGTCACGGGGCCTGAGATTTCACCCCAGGCTGTAGGAATTGCCTGATGTAAGCAACAGGGAGGTACGTACCCCCAGGACAGTTGGGAGATAGGTCAAAGAAAAGCCAAACTTTTTGGGATGAGTCAGTTAATGGGTACAAGTCCAGGAAGCAGGAAACCTGACAGCAGTTATTTCTCTGAGTGTCTTGGACAGCTGATGGATCACTACAGACAGATAATGTCCCAAGAACAGCAATAGCAAAACAAAGCAACCTTGAACTCTGAGGAGCTGACAATTTTCATTAAAAACATGGTATTCAGTCATAAATATATTTTGTAGTTCTAGTTCTTGTAAGTGCTTCACCCTCCCCTTCCAAATCCCCCGACAGTGAGATAACACATCCTTTCAAGATGCATAACAGCAGAATAGAAAGATCTTTCGAATTTCAAAGCTGTGTGCTGCAGCGTGCAGCCAGCGCTAAACTGCTGATGAAGATTTGTCTGATAGTTTTCTGAATTCTGGGGATATTTCCAAAGTCAGAAGACATATTAGAGAGGCTGATTCATAAAGCCAAACCAGCTCCTTTATTCATCTCATGTGCAGGGTTCAAGGGAAAGACCCTGCGATAATGTTACAAAGTACTAATAGTACAAACCTCATGAAAATGAAGGAAAAAGAGAAAATACCCAAGAAACAAAAAGCCTCCAGAAAAATCACATAATAGAACTCAAACCCTGCGAAGCTGGTCTTTGAATACAAGATTGGCGTAATAAATTTCAAATCTTCAGTCATACAAAAATGTCTTTTTGCATATGAAAGGTCTTTGTAATTTTTGCTATCATCACTATAAGCCTCAGATGCATTGGCTCTGATTTAGTAAACAATAAAAAAGAAAGGAAAAATCCTAAGTGTTTTCTACAGATGTGTAAAGATGCTTTAAAAAAAAAAATGTTATTGCTCCTTCCCCCATACCAGGTGCAGAGGGAACTGCCATCCATGGCTGCTTATTTTTTTGTTTATTTTTTTATTTTCTTTTTTTTTTTTTAAACCAGACTCTTAGCCTGATTGACTGAGTCTTTTGGGTGAGAAGGGGGAGGGAGGGAGGACAGAAAAGAAAGGAAGGTTAAAAAATCCAGGGGCAGTGGCGTATACCTAATGGGAGATTATGCATCAAAACCAATTAATAAATTAATAAAACAAAGCATATGCTACTTCCAAATTCAGCTATGAGGAACTATTAAGCACATTTTAAAAGGTACTGTGTTTTGAAACAAGTAGAAAAAGTGAGTTCTGTAGGCTCAGAGTTTCTCAAGGATACAGTACTTTGAAAATTACTGATTTTTTTGTTGTTCAATATTCGTTTTCTGAGGAAATATTTTTCCGCCTGTTTGTATGTATTTAGTGTTTGAAAGAGGTGTGAAAAGGCTGCCCAGAAGAAAGGCAGTTCAGTTTTATGTTCCTTTACAGACAACCTGCAAAATTGGAGCCTGAACTTCAAGTCCCAGCACAGTCACACACCAGGTCCCAGCAGCCAAGGACAGCGAGGTACCGAGATCTCTCCTCCCCTGAAGCAGCAGCACCAGCAGTTGCCTGCGGTCCTTGAGCCGCAGGATGCTCTGATCTACACCCCATGGCTTCTACCTGCTTCTCAGGTAGCAAATGCCATGTTTGTGCAAGACACAAGGGGAGGTCTGAAATTCAGGTGGAGAGCAGCAAACAGACCCCATGCTTTCGTTTTGCCCAAATGCCATAGCCATTACCCGAGGGGCCTTGCCTGTGGTGTGACAGAAAGGCTGGACCATAAGTACATTATGGTCAACCACACAAAGGAATATTATGCTTGTTTAATGTGTTTTCATTCCTTGATATGATATCTTAAAGCCTAAGCAGAGTTCAAGAAGCTCATTTAATTTTAATGTATTTTATTCCTCTAACCAGAACAATTTTTTCTTCAATTACCTTTAGCAGAAATCTAATCTAGCAAACAAGAACAGCAACAAAATATGTCATTACAAATGATTTTTACAATTTTGTTGTTACTCTGATTTATTATGGTGTCAAGTTTTTCTAATTTTGTTTGTTGATTGCCCTTTTGGGAAAAAATATGTCTTTGAATTTGCAACAATTGCCAGCAACATGTATGTAAATACTTGGATGTAAAGAGGCAATTTCAATAGCCATTTAAACAGGGTAAAATACCTGCTTAGATACATAGAGTAATGAACTCAGATCTGTTTACCAATGGTTTACAAAAAAATAATACAATGGTCTACAAGACTATTACAATGTATAGCTGATAGCCAGAATTTGAAGTGGGATAAATACTTTCTGGCAAGGTCATAAAAGGAATCAATGCTGGAAATTTAGCCTTTCATCACAAAACTATACAGATAATCACCAGGCAACAAACAATATGCTGGCAATGACCATTTTTTCTTTCCTTAAGAGATACAGGTGTATCTACATTTGCAAACGTTGTAGTGCAAGAGCAAAGTGTCAAAGTAAATAGCTCATGCTGTGGACTCAGTGTCCACCGGATTTATGTTTGGGCTGTGCATTTGTGCCTGGGTTTATCTGGACCTTGGATATGGATGAGTGCTCTTCAGGGACGGGAGGGCATTAGATGCCCTCCTGGAGGTCACCTCCCATGTCAGCTCGCTCCAAAAGCGACCCGGGTGGTGCAGCCCTGGCTGCCTGGCGAGGTGAGCCAGACCAGGGCAAGAGGGAACGATTCCACAATTTGCTTCAAAAGTGCCATCTTGATCCAAAACCAAACACGAAGGAAAGCACTCCTATCTACAAAGCTAACCCTGCCCAACACTGCAGTGCCCAGATGTGATGGGAGAGCTACCTCCATGGCTGTCAGTAGCACCTAGCTCCGTGTTCATTCCTGGCCCCTTATGGAGGGAGCAAAGCCCCGCAGGACCCAAGCAGCCCCGGAGTGGCAGGCACTTTTCTCCCTTGATTGCTCCTTCCAGATGTGTGCTGGGACAGAGGGTCTCACATGCACCTCCAGCATGTTCCCCCATGCTTGATCTCTCACTCAGCCCCACGTGCCACCCACGGTACACTGAACATTTTTTGGGAGCATTTTGTGGGCTCAGGGTGGATGGGTTAATCAGGCTGGCACTAAGCTCCCATTGCCTCCGATGTGACCACCAAATTAGAAACATCTCTCCTCAGGCCAAACACAAACATTTAATTAAAAGGAAGACTCTGAAGACTGATTGCTAGAGAGTGCACATGCAGCTCTGAGGTTTTTTTCTGGCCTTGATTTCTGTTATTGTATCTCGACAAAACTGCAATAAAAATAATGTATTGACTTCCATTTCAGATCCAGAAGATATACAGAATGCAAAAAACCAGATATATTACTTTTTCTTGAGATATAAGTTTTGGTTCAAAAATGGATATTGAGAAATAGAAAATATTTCATTGACTGATGGTGACTGCTTTCAAATTGCACCCCACAGGAAAAAGTTATTTTAAATATAGTATAGTATAGAACATACAGTAAGGAAGGAGAGAAGGGAAGGCCATGGAAAGCTCCAGGAACTGGCTGGCTCTGAGGGCAACACCACATAGCAAGTACTACCCCTGGATGTCATGCAATGCTTACTGGAAAACGCTCTTCTAAAGTGTACCTGTTCAAGGCCCTGCATTATTTTGCCATTACAGCTGCCGCTTTGCCAGCTTTTGAATTCTTCCAGCTTTATGCTGCCATTCAGCTCAGCTTAACCATGGACAACAGGGTTTCCCAACCTTTCCAGTACTCAGCTTCCAATTCACTCCAGTTAACTGTTCAAGTAAAATAAAACAAAACAAAAAATTCCCCCATAGTTTCTTTAGAGTTTTAAGTTATTTGATTTGCGTGATGGCAAAAGCCAATGAAGAGGAACACTATGCCAATTACTAAAATAAATGTGCAACACTTGCAGAGAATTACCAGTAAAGAGCAATTCAATTCAATTAAACAAAATCTGGTAAACACTTTCTGGTGACTTTATCGAAGTCTCTTTGTATCAGTTAGAAGATCTTTGCTTTGAAAGATTGAGGAAAACAATTAATAAAATCAGTTGGAGCTTGAATTTCTTTATTAAGAAATTCCTTTGATTTTATCAGGGCTAAAAATCAATGTTGAAGTCCTATTTCAGAGGAGTCTTTGTGTTTCTATTTTTTAAATCAAATCAAAATAATGCTTATCATAATTTTACTTTAAGTGTCTGTCAGGAATTGTCTTTTCTTCCTCAAGCCTCCAGAGGCAGTTCCAACTAACCAAGTTCAGTAAATAAGTTGTATAAACAGTGCCAGATCATTTCCTGATGAATATAAATATTTTACATTCAGATAGCTTCTTTTATTTCTACCCAGGTATATCAAGGTCATTTTATTCTGTATTTGTTCATAAAACATTCGTTACTAGTCACATGGGACGAGTATCGGTAAGGTAATACTAGAGGCTTTCCAGCAGAGGGAAAAAACAAAAAAACCATAAAGCACCTTAAGCACTTGAGAGTTTCTCCTTCGTTTGTTTATTCCCTAAGTGAAAACGTGGGGTTAGAAGCCATGTTTCTTGACTATACTTGTTTTCCTTAAATCAGATGAACACAAAGGCTTTAGGAAATGTTTGTGTGGAAAACAATTCATCTGCAGTCACCCTGCACTCTCTGAAAGTTGAAATATGTGAGAGAAGAAGGGTGACAGAAGGCCAGGGGATACATATAACTTCTCTTTCAGATTCAGAAAAAGCCTAAACTCAGCTTCTCCAGGAAAAAACAAGAGAAGAGGGCATTTATATGCCGTGCAAAATAAAAAGGTAGTAGAGTTGCGTTTTCTAGAATCTCCACAATCACCTGGAAAAGTAAGCACATGTTTGGTAAAGTAAAAGGGTCTTTCATGTCCCACTTCTTGGCGATAAATCAGTTTTCCTACAAATGTCCTTAATTAGGCAAAATTTTTCACTTCATAAGCAGACACCCTGAACATGAGGTACCATGTTCTCCAAGGTTCATACATGTAAAAGCAATTTAGTAGCTCTTCAAATTCAGTAAAGACCATCTTTAAATACTTCTTCATGGATATGTGGATTTATTACTCACATGGGCACATGACGGTGATGATATTTAAACCTTCATAGAATAAAAAGCTAAAAAGCAACTGGACAGATTCTTTAGAAAGTAGCAAGAAAACCTGAAGAAATTGTAGGCTATCGATTTTTACTGCTAGTCTAATGCTGACTTTTAACTGCTAAGCAGCAGGAGGGCAGTTTCTGTTTGCAAGCCAAAAGCCAACTGTCCTGCTTAGTCCTGCAATCTGGGGGACTGTAGACTTTGCACAGTATAAAGCCTTGGGATGGAACATCATGTACTTTTGCAGATGAAAATAATAATAAACAACACAGAACCAAGCTTCCAGTTACCTTTTGTTTAAGCTCAAATACTAGTCAGTGGATGGAAATTTCTACCCACTTTTAAATTTGCTATTCAGCTTCCCAAAGGGAGGTTCAGCATCTCCAGTATTTATTGCCCTCAAGACAGAGAGGCCCCTAGATGCCTTTTGTCCCTTCCAATTAAGTCACCTGCTGTGCTCCCCACATATATGCAAGGAAATCAGTTAAAACCACCTCTCCTCTCTGCCGCTTTTATGTCGCTCTCTGAGCAGACATCATGCAGAGAGAGCCATATGTTGGCCCTTTTTCACTAAACTCAGTTTAATGCTCCCAGTCTTTTCTTAAAATACGCTGAGCAAAGATAGTGTAGAGGACATTTGGAAATGCCTGATGGCAAAGTGGGAGTGTTCGATCCCGTTCTGCTTCGCACCGTGTGTGTGTGAGATATCGATGTCACTCCAAATTGCAGATTTCTTTAAGGACAGTTTGTTGGAGGGGCGAGGTCACATTTTCCTTCCCTTTGCAGTGGTGTTCTTATAAAACAAATATACATGACATACATAGACTCTGAAATTCAGCAGCATTGCCTATGATCTGGACGCTGTTACAGAGAAGAAAACAGGTAGAGGCAATGAACATGGAAATATTTAGATATTTTGCTTTTCAAAAAGTGATCCGACCTTTGAAGTTTCCCTTGTAACATTTTCAGCTATAGCTTGTAGCCACTGATGATGAGCCTGGCTTCTTCATTTTCCTTAAAAAGATACAGAACATTCACGTGTATTTGAATGTATTGTATGAAAACTACTAAGATGACCTGAAACTATTGTTTTTCTTCTCCTAACTAGAAGAACTAAGCCCTGGTGAACATATATAATGCCAGACTTGATGAGCTGGTGGTTTGGGTTTTTTTAATCACAATTCTACTACTCAGAGTGAAATGAACTTTGAAGAAAATAATTTCATTCCAAAATGATATTGAGAATTTGTGGTTTTGAGGGAGAAAAAGCAGAAGAAAGCATAATTGTTATGAGTACTATTATGACATAATGTGACCCAACACATCATAAATTACATAATCATGAAATGGAGTTATGAGTTGGGCATTGCGTTTGACATGAGCAATCAATCAGACCTGCTCTGCAAGTGCCATATTAGCAAAGCAAACATTCTGGAAAAGCTGGGATTTAAATTTACTGAGAAACAGTTGCAGCGTGTCTCAGCCACATTTTTTTTTAAACTAGACTACAGGCAGGCTGTAGCAGTGGTTTTTAATGCTGTGATTTGAACTTGACAGCCAGCTGCCAGGTAAAATGAGAGGAGATTACCTTTTGGCAACTGCCCTCTCCATTTCCTAAACTAAATGACCTTCAACCAGAGCAGCAGTGAAAATCACAGCAGTCTAATCTTAAATGTGAACCCTGTGGTGAAAGAGCAGTGGTTCATATTATAAGTAGAATGCATAAATGCTTTGAATCATCATCAGGTTAGATGAAAAATGCCACTGTGTTCAAAAAGAGCAGCTATTACACAAAGAAATGTAATAGAAAAAGGCTTAACAATGTCATAGAGACAGGCTAATGGGCTTCCCCATTTCTTTCAGATTCATGAGGATATTGTTTCCCTTGTTTACCTTCTCAATGCAGATAATTTTCTACAGATTATCTTTTCATCTGCCCTAATTAAAAAAAAAATAATGCATGCATTGGCTGCTACTTAAAAGAAAAAGCAATCACTTTAATTTCTGTATGTCAGCTTTGCACCCCCCTCCAACGATCACCTGTACCTCTCCCATGATGTACATCTTACAGGTTGAAATAATTTCTATGACATCCTTCTTCCAGTTCTCCTGTCAGCCACAGACAACAGTCACCCAGTTTTACCTGCTTGCAAATTAGTTTTAGGGCTTTTGCCTGCCATCCTGCATTCATTGATTGTTTCAGGGTAGTAGGAACTTTTGGGTATCTCTGCTCAGCCTGGAAAACAGGAGGGCTCATCCTCCCAGTCCGCCAGTCTCTACTTCACTTTGGGGCACCTAAGCCCTTTGTAGTTGCTGGAAAGTTTCACAGTCAGCTGGAAATTGCTTCTCATTTCATTGAATTATAACCCAACTGCTGAGCAAACAAGGCAGTGGTTGATTATGTTTGTTGCAGTAACTGCAAAAAGCTCCTACGTTATGTGTTTGTGGAGACCAAGCCTCTGCGATTTTCCCTCTACAACCACTGTTAATGAGGCTGGTGATTCCCTACCCGCTTTCAGGCAAAAGGTATGTTTTCTGTATAACAGCCTAAACTAGCAGACCTGATCCTAGTTGGCCAAGCAAAAGTCTTGATCCTACAGCAGCCCTGAGGAGTTACCGGGGGTAGCCATCTGCATTGTTGCTTTTACAAGAACAGTCCATGCTTTTTCCAGGTTAAATGATCCCAGTACCTTTGGGGAGTTTGGATTTGAAAGGCAGAGCAGAAAGCAGTGCTGGGTTCAGCGCTGCGTCTCAAAGCATCCCAGCAGCTGGTGTGCAGAGGGGTCTCTTCTCTCTGCCCTCCCTCCTCAGATGTATGCCTACCCTCATCTGCCTCCTACCTGCTAACTCTGCAGCAAGGAGAGTGCTCATCCCCTGCGTCAGGGGAACGAATGCTCTTGTCCCCGTGTGTCCCTCCAAACACACCGACATAGCATCTTTAAATCAGAATATGAGTGAGTTTCTCGTGTGAAGGGCAGCAGTGGATACCTGAGTGGTCGTTACTAAAATGAGAAAGAGAAACACAGGGCTGCCTTCTGTTCCCGACACTCTGCTGAATACAAATAAATTTAAAAAAATGGAAAAAGGATCATTCCAAAGCATAACTTACAACAGCACATTAATGACCAAATTAAGACTGAAGAGAGAACATGGCAAATCATTCAAATGCTAATGATGCTACTGAAAGATATAAAGACCAAAGATGCCTGTTTTGTGTGTGGCGTAGTGATAGACACATTGACAGAAGTGATACTAAGCGAAGATTGATGGTGGCTTTCTAATGTGATTTTAAATGCCTGAATTTTTTGTAGGAGTTTTCTATCTCTGCTCTATGAAATATGATCTTTGTTGTTTCTGTACAACATAATTTCCTGTAAGTCCCCCAGCACAGAAGACACAACTTTGGTGAAGTCAAGCACAGCCTAGCATGAGATGTCATTGGAAACTGAATCGTGCTGAGGATCTTCCGATACTGACTGTATTTCTGGGGAAAAGCCATTGCATGGAAAGGGTTGGTGGGAGTTGGGAAGCTCCTCACATTTCCTGCCCCCCTCTGCCACTCCCCAGAAAGACCTGGGGAGTCATAAATATCTGCTAAGGAAGGTTTGAAATGGGATGAAAATTCCCACACAGTCAAAGCAGCACTGTGAACGCAATAAAAGGTGGGAAAGTCATGGTGCAAGGCTGTTCAAAGCACGTTTGTAGTTTGCTGTGAACCCATGTCTATCAAGCTGTTCTTCGACATTACAAAACCAATGCACTGTTTCAATTTTGCACCGCAAGCAACTGAGAGCACAGCTAATTTTCTCTGCACCATCAAGCATTTTTGACTTAATGGCATACCATCTTCTACTTGGCACCTGATCTGATGCCACACTGATTATACACTTGAGATGAAAGCTTCTTCTGCGAGATTGCTGATTTCTTTAATGCGGGTCACTCTATCATGGTCAGCTAGTGCATTACTGCCTAATCCACTAGATACACAAGCTTTCCGGCATTCAGAGCAGCCCTTGCCCAGGTGCTGCTGAATGCTTGGAGGAATTCAAGTTTGAATACAGTCATAGGGAAGCAACCAAGAGCAGAAAAAGGTGGCAGCAATTCCTTGCCCAGTACCTCTGGTACAGTAGCACTGGAATACCAGTTGTAGCCCTTTTCACTTGGAAAACAGTGAAGCAGTAGTGGAGGTTCATTGTGGAAAGGATTAAAAAATGATTCAGAATATTTGTGTACCTATGTCTGTCCTGCTCTGTACAGGGAAGTGCCTTGCATGTGGGGCAATGGGCGATTACGTGTGCTTGAGCCCTTGCTCCCCTACAGCAGCACCTGCCTTCTCCAGACTCTTCAGACCTGCAACCGCGACAGTCCCTGCCACTTGTGGCAGCACCCATTAGATCACCTAATTAAGATGATTTCACCAATTTGTTCGACCCAGACTGAAGGGAGACAGGAATTTTTGGTCTCTCTCAGACCCAGCTGGATTAAAAACAGCAACCTGGTGTCAGACAAAAATCCTTTAGCTGCACATAATCGTGGCACTACAGGACTCACTTTGCACCAAGTCACATAAGTGCTTTATTTGTAGGACAAAGAAGAAATGCAAAGAGTTTTACTTCCACATACTGATTCCCTGAGAAAATTACCTCCTAGTAATTCTTTATTTTCTTTGAAAGGAATTACACATATTTTTCTTCATTACAAAGGACTAAATCTTTGTAGCCTCCCAGCTTCAGTTAAACTCTCTGGTGCGGCGACAGATAAAGGATGTTCAGAAATTAAAATATGTGACTTGTATAAATACATAACAAAACAATTGGCAAAACATTACAAAAAATAATATCCCTACTGATAGAACACAGAATTTGAAGTCCCTTGAATAAAACTAAACATTTGGTTTTTGCTGAAGAGAAAGCTCCTAAGAGGCTTAACAGCATTAAGAGAAGAGAATAAACTATTGTTAACTTAATTTATTTTAAAAAAAAGTTAATCCTGCAACAGTCATTTATATTTTTCTGACTCAAAGGTGTTACTATGATTCACTTTCATTCCTAACTCCATTTCAGTATAATGGAGTTTAGATGTGCCTATGAGACTGTTGATTTATCAAGCTCTAAATTGCACATTCTTCATTTTTACAGACCAGTCACTTAAAATCTTTGCAATGATGATCTGTGCTGGGAATGAGTCTAATTCTTATTCTCTTTATGGGAAAGCAGAAGAAACCATATGGCAAAACTACACACAAGCCTACCATAATTGTTCCAAAAACCACAGGAGACTTTTCTCTTGCAATCTTTTTAGTTATTTAGTAATTGTAAGAGAGTTGTCAAATCCACTTTTTCAATGCTGTTGCTGAAAACATTACTAGCTTTTCCAAGGATACTTCATCTGAGTCGTGATTTTGGCTTGAATTTTCTTGGCTTAGAAAGACCCACAACCTACCAAATGTCAATCTTTCTGCTTCTCACTGTCAGAAATCACAACTAGCGATCATGGGCTTTGTCATATTTCAAAGCATGAAATATCATTACAAGATGGATATTCAGACCTGGTGTGTGGCAACAGGCTTCAGAGAGGGGAAAATATTTTTTGTACTGTTAGATTCAGTGCTGTTCCTCACTTTTAGATCAGCTAGAATAAACATCTAGTTTGTCCACAGCACGAATTGAAATCGTAAATTAAATAGCATCCTATTTGCTTCATCTTAAGCTACCCATATAGACTCAGAAACTTATCATATTTAAACACAAATTTCTCAAGCTATCCACAATAGCTTTTAAGAGACACCAAAAGATATTTCGCAAATGTCACTTTACTTTTTAGAGAGAAATGAAATATATTCAGTAGAACAATTTTCTGAGACTCAATTCAGGAAAATCATCATCAACAGATGAAAGCCATTACTACCACCCGACAGACATGCTTCATCTAAGCCTTGTCTCCTACATCTTTGGTAAATCTCTTTCTTTCATGCCATAGCCCACCATCTCTACTCTCCACAATAAATGTTTTTTTCTGAATGTCTGCTCCAATTAAAGTATCGGCAAAACTGTTAGTGCTTTGTTAACTATCCATACATTCATCAGGATCCAAAAAAACCCCTCAACACCCCACATGATAGATTGGAAAGATACTGTCTTCCCGTCCTCCTGTACGGAACAACATGCCCTGTTGCGTGCAGACACATGCTTCTATGTTTTGCTCACCAAACCAGCTTGTGCATCTGAGTGATATGCAGATCCTGAGTTACTTCACGAATAACTCAGAAAAGCAAGTCACAAAAGAAATAAAATCACGCTTCTGGCAAGCCATATGTGAGTATAAGGATCTATTGCCGTTAACAATTGCCTCTTTGAGACAAGTGGTACAATACTTTAAAAGCACTCGGTAGGTTGATCTAAGCTAAAAACATTACTTGGCTGAGGTACACAAGCTGTTATCACACAGACCATGACACACAGCACGGTCCATTAGGGATCCCTCCTCAGGCTGTGCATCTTGGGACCAACGCTCATGAGAAGTTAAGGGATTTTCCCGGTGGCAGAGTAAACATGAATCCTATTTACATTGTAAGCACGGCACACTGGGATGTGACGTTGCTTTTCTGAACTCTGGACAGCCATCCTGAAGGTCCCCATTTGCTAACTTATCTTGTTCCACGGGGAAAATGTACTTGGCAATACATCTAGCTCTTATCTCACAATTTCACTTCTTCCCTTCCTCTTATCTTACAGAAAGTGTCCTACAACTTAGATCATTGCAGCAACACTTTCACAGCAAGTGTAAGACAGAGAAAGAGGAAAGGAGTGAGGTTTATTACAGTCTAAGTGCTACAAATTCTGGCTTTTGACTTATTTTTATACTTCTGCAACAGAAGCCAGAAAAAGGGAAAAAGTTGGGAAAAAAGATTTTGATATGGAATATTTCAAAATGCAAGCGAGACGTAATCTAAATAAAAATTAAAAATAAAGCAAAGCGGTTGTGTTGATAAATAAGGGAAAATGCTGACTTTGAGAAACAAAATCCTCTCTCTCCTAAAAGACAAATATTACTTTGTAATATTTGAAAAACGTATAAATATGTAGTTTCTTGAACATGTTGGTATTATTAAAGCCTTCCCCCCCCCCCCCCCCCTGTCAAAAAAAAAGA
>NW_008795918.1:4133217-4145767 GCF_000699145.1 Aptenodytes forsteri
TATAACCCCCCCCCCCCCCCCCCCCGGGCTCAAACTCTAAAGTAGTCAGGAAGTAACATGCTTTTTTCCTAATTTGCACAATGACTCCAAAACTTTCTTCTGCAAGTTATTTCTATCAACTTACAGTGAGAGAGCTTCCTTCAATCTCGCAACTTAAATAAATATGAAAGAGCATGTGCAATCCTCTGCTGCCCATTTCTTCATCTCGTATGCTTTGGTGGGAGGAAAAGAACGCTGCAGGGAGAGCAGAAGCCGGTGTTGCTGAATTGTGCTCTGGGCTCTGCCACAGACACAGCCCATAAACTCAGGTAAGCAATTCATCCTCTCCAGATCTTTCTTCAGACTTCAGTTAGTGAAAGCTCAGTGTGTTTAGGTCCTAGGTTTTCCTGGTTGTTTTACTTTTACAGTACAATTAAGCATATGCTAGTCAGAATGAAGTTAGGGATTATTTTTAAGTAGATAAAATGAGACACTGTGAACAGGTAAAAACAGTCCTTTGGCAAATGCTGCCACAGGACCACAATTACACCAAGTGGCAAAGCTAGATGAAATCTGTGCTTGTGTTCATCTGCAGGGAAAATATACGGCCATTTCAGGGCTGCAAAAGGTTCTCAAGTCTTCCTGCATACAAAGCGGCCACATTCTGCGATAGGCAGGAAGGTTAGAATTTGCTTGAAAAAACCCTTCAGAGAAAGTAAAAGATAAGTGGGAAGATGTGATCTGGCTGCCAGTCCACATCTGGCCAAGACTAGAATAAGCAAATCTCAACTTTGTTTCAGAAATTGCTAGTATTCTCCCTTCAAATGTTTACTTCCCAGAGAAAGCTGAGGTTTTGCAAGCAGCTCCACCTCTGGCTGCCACCTGGCTGAAGCTGGGTCTTGGTGGGAGAGTTCGGCACAGAAAGTTGATAACGGACTACAGAATCCACCACAAAAGCCTGGGGTGTCTCTGCAGAGAGGCAAATGCACTGGTACATCACCAGTCAAAGCCTATGAAGTATTTGCGTCAATGAATTGGAGACTGTCCTGCTTTTCCTTGGACAGTGCTGCGGGGACACCGCAGGAGAAGCGGTGGATGCAGGTTTGCATACCCATCACAGTTAACAGTTTGGATCATGGTGGCATTTGGCTTTGTATGGTACACTCCTGCTGAGCTAACTCCAACTTGTGAGCGCTCTCTATCTAACTCTTTGCTCTCCATACATGGGTGTGTGCACACATACCCTTCCCAGCTTTATTGCACTACTGAGGTGCCATGACAGCTCTCTGCATTGTGCTTTTGTGGCTACCACAGAGTTTGACCTCAGAGTCAGAAACTGGTAGAAAAAAAACCAACAAAGAAACACCTTGCTGCTAATGAAGTTTCAGAAATGCTGTGTTTGCCCTAACTCTGCTGGGAGGTGTGGGAGCAGCATGCCAGCAGAGCAGTGGTCCATTAGTTTTAAGTCTTGATCAAAGTATATTTTTTTTACTTATCTTTAATAATTTGCCTACAGCAAAGAACCAGAGATGATCACTGGCCAACCAAAAAGGGTTTGAAAAATTCAGTTTACTCATGCTTAATATTTCATAAGATCAATTTAATCAGTTGTAAAGTTAGAACATTTCTTCCTTGACAAGTGAGGGAAAAAATTTCTAGCTCTCCTAAAGGCCATATAAAAATTTAATATGCCTGCTTCCTGAGCACACACCTGCCTTCATATCAATAGTACAAACAGTTAAAATGTAAACAGGGAAAAAAATATGCTGTGTTGCTGCTCTTGTTTTGATTTAAATGTGACATTTATAAAAATAATAAGAAGAAAATCAATGATAACACTGCCTCTGTCTGCAGTTTTTTGTTTCGCTTTTTGAACAGATGCACCACTTAGGCTACTACATATTAAGCAGAGACCAAAAGTCTTTGATCCTATCACTGGAAAAAGGATTTTTCTTCAATTATGCTTCCATATGTTTCCACTTCTAATAGCCCATGCAGCTGAATGTTAAACAAAAAGCCATTAATCCCTTGACTAACTCAAACTAAGATGTTTCATTTTCTGTATTCTAAAGATCTGGCTGTAAGAGCTTCAACTTTCAAATTTCACCACATTCAGTTATTAACATTTAGGGAGGACAGAAAAGACTCTCTCTGCACTCCAGTTCTAGCTCAGGACTCTTGCAGGAGTTCTGCTTCCAGAAGGATTTCTGAATTTATGTCTAAACTGAGAAATTTTTCCCTGAAGGAGAGAAAAACTGAGATTAACCTTAAATTTGACAGCTTCCCTGCGATGGTAATTTTGTTGGAGCTCAATCTACTTTAGGTATCTCATAAAGGAAAAGAAAAAACTTTTGCATCTTCCCATGTTAGAAATTCTTCTGCTCTTTGGATTCAGAGGATGCCTAAAGTCTTGAGCCCAGAAAGTCTTAAATGAAGAGAGAAAGCAGTACTGCCCTTGATAAACAACACTTAGAAGAGTTTTGTGGGTTTTTGATTCTTTTCTAAAGGAAGAAAGATTAACTCGGTAACTTAGTTGGTTCATGAGCATGAGAAGAACAACATCCAAAACCAAGCAAGGGACAGGCAGAGAACAGTTACTTTTCTAAACTCTTTAAGCTACTACTAAGCTATAAACTACAAATATAAAATTCACAGAAAAAAGAAGAGAACTTCAGTTAGAAAGAAGAAAGAACAGACATTCCAGCCTACACCAGCACAAAGTCTACATCTTCTCCTGAATCAGCCCTGGCCAGTCAGCTTTCCCTTGGGCTGTGGGACTCTCCTTTACAGCCTCTGAGCCCTCATCGTTCACATACTCACGTTTTGCACCTGGTTTACCTCCTCCTTGCAAACCAGCAGCAGTGGATTGCCCACAGGTGCATGCATTTTCTTGTTTGGGCTCTGCCTGTTTTCTAAGGAAGCATCAACAGAATAAAGACAAATGAAAAGGGAAGCCAAAGCTGCCACAGTGAAATTGCAACCTCCACATGCTCATATCACAGAGAAACTGGAAAGACAAAGTGATGGTGTGATCCTTATCTTTAAAGAAAAGAAAATCAAAATCCCCATGTTCAAAGAGCATCTTATAGGAACACACTACCCTGTCATCACACTAAAAAATTACATGTGCTCTCCTGAAAGGTCTTTTGAATAATAAGAAAAAGAGAAATGAAAGGGTTCAGTGAAGACTGGGGAAATTAAAAAGCTGTCATAGAAAAGACTGCTCATACAAAGTCATTTTTTTTTAAACCATATACCCCCCCCATTTTCAAATGGAATAGTTTTATTTGTTTACTTTGACAATCATCTTACCTTTATTAGCCTGTTGTGAAAGCTGAGGATGAATAAATATATGTCATGTCAGGCCACGCTGTTGAAGTTTCCAATATCAGACTCTCCTGATGGACCCCCTTTAGCCCTCCTTGGGTATCCCAGTACTGTGTTGTTCTTCAGATGAGGATCCCAGCAGAGTCTCAGCCCACGAGGACGCTGTACCTGGATAAGAGACCTGGTGACACTTCAGTGGTGGTCAAAGCAAGTGTCCAAGCTGCAGAGGAAAATTTAACACAGCTCAAACCCACTTGATGGGAGCTCAGATTACTTGCAGCTGAGCTTGTTTACACTACTGAGGACCTAATCCTACAACTTTTGCCAAAATTGACTCAAATGGTTTCTTCAGCTGGGTGTATCCCAATGCACAGTAGCTTTTGTCTGAGTTTACGCCCCAGCTGGAGCTCCTGCCATAGGCAATTTGTCCAGGACAGTCCTGGAAAGGGCTGGGCGTGGTGCTGTGCTCGTACTTGTCTGCCCTACCTGGCTAATGCAGTAGGGCCTGAGGGACTGGCATGGGTACCAAAAATCAGCACATCTCTGAGGGCTCTATGTTTATTCAAGGGTTTCAGGTAGCTGGGGGTTAGGAAGCCCAAGGGAGATACACATATAGCTGTTATAACTTCCTCTGTAATGCCAAGCACCTTGGTGACATCCAGGAGTCAATTCACAAATAAGTCTATATCTAGCTTGCCTGTGTTAAGCAGTTTTTCCCTTTTAAATTTTTTTTATTTTTTTTGTGGGTGGGACAGGCAATAAACTATGTCGTGCCTAATTTTTACTTGATTTTTGTCTCTTTTGTATTTAACTTGTTACAATTTTCTTGCAGAAGGCACCTTTCTTCCTCCTCACTCCAGAAATGCATTTGCTATTTCAAATACAGATAAGTGCTCTTCTGTTCCAGTTTTCTTGGCAGGCTTGCTGAAAACTTCAGAATGAAAAATAAATGAATATGATACAGCGTAACACAACATTCTGACTCATTTCAGCAGTTCCCCCAGCAGCCCTGGTGTGTCGTCCCCAGGCTGAGGCCACACACCATGCCAGGCGAAAGCCACCTCAATTCTTGTTTCTTGGAACAGCACTATCTTTACACACTGAAAATTTCGTTTTGTTTTAAAGGCCCCTCCCCTGCACCAGCCTCCAGAGAAGATAAGTTTTATCAGTCCAGTGTCAGCAAAGTGATAAAGAAGGGCGCAGTGCTGTTCCAGCATGAGCCAGACACCGAGGTTTCCTTAGCAGTGCAGCCAAGTGCTTCAGCGGCTGATGATTGAAAGCGGAAGCTTAATGGGGTGAATGCGAACAAAGAATTAGAATAAATGCCACCTTTTGAACTAGAAAGCAAGCAGTTAAATGGCTTGGGAGAGGCGGGAAAGCAGATGAAGAGCAGAGAAGCAGTTCTGCAAAACCAGTCTGGATTTCAGATTACAGTTGAGTCATCTTCGTCAGCCAGTATGATGACAGCCTCTCTCTGGGTGGCCTCCTGCATATCAGCAGGTGCGATGGAAAAAAATTACACCTTCCTCTTGCAAGATCTGATTTATTTCAGAAAATGGTTGTTTTCTGGTCTCCTGAGGAAAGCTTCTTCTAATTAAGCATTTCCCATTAGAACATGGCACCCCAATTACCTGTACATGTATACTAATCTTCAGACAGATGTATCTTCAGGCCTTAGCAGGATAAGCGTAATCATCTGTGAAAGCTTGTGCCAGATAAAGGAGAAGTAAAGGATTTTGTCCTTCCACATTTAAACCAGCTACAAAGTCTTGGAAGAGATTTTGCACTGGTGGCAAGCGAGTCGAACCATGAGAGTACCACACCAACTCACATCATGTCAAGTGGTACAAATACTATGGCATTGTAAGAGAACTGGCACATGTGGCTCTGTACCTCCTCCTGCAGGAGTCCTTTCCTGGAGGGAATATCCCCTGTGCCCGCACAGCCCAAAAGGACCACTGGGAGAGGAATGAGTTTAACAGACTGACCCCTGAAGCATCCCAATCCGAAGCAAGGGCTGAGCTTGCTCCGAACACCAGGTTAGCAGTGGACTAGTTGCACAGGACTTGGGCGTGGGTGAATTCTCACCGTCTTTGCCAGAGGAGGCTGTAACTTGGCAGGAAGAATGAAGGGTCACACTGCCCAAGGGAAACCCCAGGAGAAACCAGGCCATTGGTGATGGTGGGGTGAGCATGAGGAGTCTGACCTGCACATGTCTCCGTGAGCCTTGTAGAATAAGTGCCAGCATTGAGACGTGATGTTGGATTTGTGCAAGAGCCTGGAGCAGAGGTTGTGGTGCGACACACGAAGATGAATGTCTGAACCCCAGCTGCACACCAAAGATGAGGCATATAGGCTCTAGCTGTGTCTGGCCACGATGCAGCTGGGACTAACAGGACATAACTAGTAATGTGTCTTCTCTGCCATTTTTCTCCCAGTGGTCTTCTTGTAGAGTGTATTTGATGAACGTGAATAACCATAAGCCAAGAAGCGAGCAGACCTTTGTGCGGCTTGAGGGCCGTCCATGAAAATAATGGGCCAAATTTTAGTATAGATGAATGCTTCAGTAGACTTCTTCATATGTTGCCAACAGAAAATATTTGGCTGCTGTCTCTGGCAGTAAGGATAAGGGCAGTGCCAACTGCCATTCTGATAAGGCAGCTACTAATGGATTTCACCATCAAACAACCCTCACTGAAAGCTGTCCAGAGATGCCTGGGTAGACAACATTCATTAGACAGAAAAGGGGAATTTGTTTGCTGTGAGAGGAATGGAAAGCACATCATTCCTACACAGCTGAAGGGAAACTGATACTACTTTGGTCTGACTGCTCTTCCCTGTCTCCGATGTAGCGGCGGGGATGCTGTCTTGTCTTGGCAGCATTGACGAGTGTTTGGTAATTATAAATATCTGTCAGACCTTTCGTGTCACTATTTGTAGGTAGCTACCTGACCACATTTTGAAAACAACAGAGCATGTTCTGTACTTGCCATGTTTTAAAATGGATTAAAAAATTTTCTTTAGGAAACCAAATACGAGTCAAGAGACTGAAGTCCAGTCCAGTCCTTATTAATTACAACACCATTTGACTTGACACAAAGGTGAAATTGCATTCCAATCACTTCCAAATTTGTTTGCAGCATGTATGAATCTAACTGAAACTAGTGAGATGTGTTTGCATATTTGAGGAGGGAATTACTGTGTACATACCAATGCCCAGCACAGGTAATATACAGGCATTCTTTTTAATGGCCAAGTTTATGCAGCTAATTCCTCACATTCAGCACCAACTGTACAATAATCCTTTTGACAAATGAGTCAAGAGGCAGGGTGCTGCTGAGCATAAAATGCGTTACTGCCTTGCACAGATCTAGGACATGTAGATGAGTGAGGATTAATAGTTACAATTAGAAACGTAAGAGCAGACTGGAGATTGTGAAAATAATTAGCAGATTCTGAAAAGAATTTCCAGCCCCACAAAAATGTTTTAGTGCAGAATACATTTCAAATGGAAACAATAAAAGAGACTCAGCCATGCTCTTCTCATAATGATACATTTGGGATTGTTAGGACAGGATTTGAAAGCTTGCTGGCTCCTTAACAAAGATGGCTCAATGCTCATAGCCAGCTAGACACCACGGCCCATGCTGGGGGTGGCAGGCAGCCACTTGGCTTCCCAGGGCAGTCTCGGTCACATTGTACCTGTATTCCTACCTGCGCTCTTGTTCTTCTTAGGGCTGTAGCACTTCATGTTCTCATAGGATTCATGCTCCCCAAGCCCTCTGCCCATAGAGTAAAGCATCAGCAATGCTGTAGTATGTGAGCACACTGACCAGAGCAAGGATGGGGCAGGGTCCTTGATGCAGGATCCGGGCAGGCACGTGGAAGGAACTGCCCTCTGCTCTGGCACCAGGGCTGCTCCTGGTTCTTAGGAAGACAGTGGCTGGAGAAAGCTCCTGAGCTTTGCTGAGCATATGTAGCTCCAGCATCCTAATCTGGCCCCTCTTTAAAAATTGCTAATAAAAGAATATGCGGACACTGCCCAGAAAATATAAATAATCCTGAAAATGGATTATAAAGTTATGTTTTTAAAATATTATAAGTGCTATATTCTCTTTGTTTGACTTTTGGTGTTAGAGGAATGTGTTTTTTCTTCTTAAGACGAACTCTGAGATGCCCTCATTTTTCAGGAGCACTGGGTTTCAGCAGAGACTCTACGGATTCAGAGAACTGCAGTAAGGTGGAGAAGTTGGCAAAATAAGCAGTACAGAAGCAGCCAAACTGAAGAGCCATGCTGAAGCAGCCTGGCAAGAAGCAGTGCTGGCAGAGAGGCTGAGCTGTGGGATACCAAAGCTGCACCGATCCAACGCCAAGGTGCCTCCGGAGCAGACCCTTAAGCTGCTGTCCTTTACAGATCAGCCACTCTGCAGCTGCTTCCCAGGTGGGCTGTCGCTGGGATTTAAATAACTAAAATGCCATTAAAAAGATCATGAATCATGCTCACTCAGCAATAGAAAACAAGTCTGATTTGCCTTTCTTTTCTCTGTTTGAAAGTAATAGGTGGCTGGAGTCTACCATCCCTTAAGAAACCACAGTTCGCAATTTATCTTTCCAGAAAACTGTCCTCTTATGGCTATCCTTTCAGAAGACTGCAATAGCAAAGGTACTCTGAGAAACCCAGTTAAGAAGATCCAGGATGGGTTTCAGATGGCAGACTTTAACAGCATGATGATGGCTCATTGCCAGTAATTTCACTCAGGTAAACCTTGTTTCTGGCCAGGAGACAGCATCCCTCCCAGCTACGGACTGAGGGGGGATGCCTTCACAAAGTTTGCAAGTCTCTAACTTAGCGATGAATAAAGAATTCTGGCAGGAGAGGAGCGTATAATGGTCAAGTGTAATGAAATGGTAACAATACATCTCACCAATCAATACGAACACTCTCTTTGTAAGAACGTATTCCTTATTTATAGATCCGCTAGCTTGTGCAGAAGAGGGAGGTTAACAGCTTTCAGTCTGGTTTAGGAGAAAGACTAACCGATGATGTGAAATTACCTGGAATACTTAATCACAGAGATCAAAAAGGTTTGGGTTTTTTTTGTGTAAGTACAGTTTTAAAAATCATATTATTCCAGTATAATTCCCATTGTTGCTGTCAGTGTGGAGTGTCTAAGTGCCTAATATATCTAACACAGATGTGCCAAAGGGCTACAATTAAATCACTCTGCGCTCATCTTCTGGTACCAATCAACTTTTTCTCCTCTTAATGAATAGACACATGCTGTTTTATACAGAGTCTGATTGACTGGTTGACATGAAAACATAAAGTGGCAGGAGCTGGTGAAAAGTATTCGTTATTCTCTCTGTTTGGAGCTGCAATAGAAGTGAGTAATTGTTTCTGATTGTGGCAGCCACTCTCGTGCTGACCGATGAGCACTACAACGCTGGCACAGAGGTTGTGTTAGACAGGACGGTAACTTATTCGTGAGACCTTCACAGAAGTTGAAGCATCCCCAATATGTTTTATTTTAAATGGTGAACATGGCTTTGAATTAGTATTTTTCTACTGCCTGGTCCATAGAAGTCATCTTCACACCTTTGGCAGATTCCAAAGGAGCCCTAATCCAATATTATAGCTCAGGAAACTGAGCCAGAGAAGGGCAAAGCAGGTTTCTCAGCACCTTTAGGCAGCAGAGACAAAATAACCCGCACACTGCAGGAGTTCCTGTCTGTCACACTTGGTACATACTTCAGGAGACTCATATTCAAATTGAAGTCTACTTGTTGATCTCAATGCTAGAGATAGATGAATTTTTTCCAGAGCTCAAATACGTTGCATCAAAAATGAAGGTTGGTGATAGGACTAGATGAGGAAGGAACCTCTCATCTGATGAAAGACACCTCCTCAATACCTGTGTGCTCCACAGAGCTAGTAATGACCATACCCCTGTACTACTACTGGTCTACAATCTTTGTGGTCCCCAGGGTCTGGGCAAACCCATCCTGTTTCTGCATTACTCTTAAATAACACTCTACATTGGTAGAAAGCTGAGTTTGCCTAAGAAAAAGGGCATCTATAGCCAGCTGAAGCAGTGCCTATCATCAAAATACCACATACAGGGTAAAAAACAGTAGGAAAACACATTATTGTTGAAGCAAACGAAGACTGTTGACACAGGAGTGCGATACATATTTTGGAGGGAAGGGCAATTAAATTATGGTCCCCAAATGCAAAATGATATCAAAACCAAAATTAGTCTTTGGAAATACCTGGGAGTTTCAGTTACTTTTTAAGTTAACATCTTAAAGAGCAGATGCAGTGAAAAATGAATGGGTTCTAATTCGGGCTGGATACGAAAGCGGTCATTTCCCGGTGTAGATGGACATGTGCCCACACTCAGCACACCTATGCGAAGGCAGCACATCCCCATGGACACTGGTGTTCTGAACTACACAAAAGATGAAACAAAAAAAACACCAACAAAGCAAACCACACTTTTTCACCCTGAAAGAACATGAGAGAAAACATCGAAATTGAATGTCAGTGTTGGCTGAGTGTGTACATTTCGGTTGCAAGTACTCAACTTTCTTTTCCTAAACAATATTAATAAACTGTCCTTGAGCAAAGCACTCAGAATAAGTGCTGGAATCAAATTATAAACCTATGCTTTTTGTAAAAGAATTAAAAAAAAATAAAATCCCACTTATAATTGTCATTTGACAACCAGTGATTCCCATAAAGTCTGTTTTAATACTATTTTGCAATGACAGAATTACATTAAATTCATCAGTAGATAATCATAGTTTTAAATTAGTTAAAAATATTGCTGTGCTCTTTGGAAGGCTTTGCAAGTTTAACTGCAATTTTTCTGTGTTTTTTTTTTAATCTATTTTTGTTTGTCGGTGGGGACTGCCAAAGTTTGTGTAGATATTTAAGCCCAAGACGGCATCTTAGCTTAGCCATCTGTGAAAACAAAAACCAAGTAAAAATATAGCTTTGAATAAATGAAGCACTGAGGGAATTTCATATTCGATATAAATAATTGCAGCTATAGCTTGTTGCTATGCAGCTAAGAAAAACATTTCTCTTATCCTTGGTGAAGACCCATTTCTTTAAAAGGTTTCACTTTTAAACATGAAGACAATGAAACATTAATATTTTTCCATCTTCTGCTTCAAGTGTACATGCGAGATCAATGCCTTGCTGTCTGGTTTGATAAAGATGAACGCAAAGGCTCTGGAGAGAGGCAGCAGAGGCTCCTGGCGGCTGACGCTCACCAACACCAACACTTTCCATGGCCTCAGCCAAAGGCCAGGGGCTTTCGGCTTGGGGCCTGATCCAGTAGGGCTTGACATTCAGGTGCCCTATGGAAGGACCAAGCATGAGAAACTGAGGCTCCTTCTCTTTTAGGGGCGGGTAAAGGAGAGCTGTAAGGCATCAGCTTTGAGAAAGTGGCACTCACTTCCCAGGTATGGCATGAAAAGTCACTTTATAATGAGCACATGGGAAAAACCCTGAGGGCGCAGAACAGAAGGGAAAGCAAAGGCAGTTCTGGCAGCAACAGTTTTTCCTGTCTTCTTTTTTTTTTCCATTTCAGCTCTTGGAAAGTGGCACATTTTGTTGCAGGGCAATACTTGTAAGGGAGGGTTGGTTTAGGAACTTGTCCTTGAACAATTCATCACAACTATGTATTTAACCATGATCCTGAGCCATAAACCTCAGCTCCAAAACTAAGCAAAGCATAGAATTCCTGGACATAATACATAGAAATTACAGACTTGACTCTTTTGTAATAAAAGCTGCCTTGTGATTGCCACCCTGAAGGCACAAAACCAGAGATACCCTGCTGCTTTTGGAGCGTCACAGGGCAAGAGCTCACGTGCCCTTGTTGCTGTGCACAGCCCCTGCCTCCTGCCCAGCACGGGCTGCGCCTGAACACCCACATCTCTGTGGAGCCAGGGGCAGCACCAGGTCTGCTAGGGACTGCCTGAGGTCATTGCAGATAGCCCCAAACAGGGGAAATACTTGAATAATATAGTGTGACTCCCTCCCCACGTGCCGCTTTCATGTCAAGCCTGAGAATGAAGATACTGGGGATCAGAGCACCTGTGTAATATAAACATAAAACCAACAGCTGTTGTGCTTCCATCCATTCTGTGTTTCCTGTGGGATTATTCAGCCCTCTGATTTCTCCATTTCAAGTCCTGAAGGGCCTTTTCTGATCATTGCTTTAGACCTGCTTCGTAACAGTGCACAGGGTTTCACACTGGTCCTTAGCTCTCAGTGAGGCCAGAGCTCCCTGCGTGCATGCTTGGAGTGCGTATATGTATGTACATTTATGTATATGTACAGGGGAAATAGTAAACCCAAGAGATTTCTTCAGCCTCAAGAAAAGCTCAACATCTTTTGCCTCCTATTTGTCATGTTTCCCTGAGAAAAAACATTGGACTTTCTTGGCTGAAAGCTGTCATCTTCAATGAAAAGCTGATTATACAGTGGAAGTAAATAAGAAAAGCATGACTCTCTCTGGTTGCCTGGGCTAAATTCATGAAAAAACCTTCAGTTTGCACTCAGTAATTTCCTCATGAAAAGCAGTGTTTTCTTAAGGAAATAGTGACAATTTGCCTTGGACCAAATTAGTGAAGATGTAATCTGCCTTCACATTGAAGATGTCAAATTTGCATGCAAATAATTGTGGCATGAGAACTGGTGGTGTCACACAGTTTTAATGATGGTTTGCAGTAAAAATACCAAGAGAACAAACACCTGCTCTACAGCTTCTGCGGGTTGCCAGCGTATTATTATTGGTTTTGACCTTCTAATTGCCTCTTCATTTTCTGCTCCTGGCTGCATGGTGAATAACAAAAGTGCTCTTTCAACTCCTACGTGTCCCCCACGTGCTCCCCCCTTCCTCCTCTCTCTCTGTCGAAAAATAAACAAACTACCAATTTAATGACTAACTAGCTTGTACTCTTAGAAGAGTTTCCTGAGCTTTTGTAAAGACGTTGAGCTTTGAACATTTTTCAAACAGAAATCAGTATTTTTGTCTCCCTTTCTCTTAACTTTCTGTACATGCCAGTGAGGAGCATTTTAATTAGAGCACTGTCTGCATGACACTACAGCCCACCTGCCTCTTTCCTGCTGGGAGCGGGGAAAAACGCTATAGCGGCTGCTCATGTGTAGCTAGAGCAGCAAACACCTTCTAAAACATGAGGAACGTTAAAGAACCGGCGCGGCTGCCGG
>NW_008795918.1:4146014-4159889 GCF_000699145.1 Aptenodytes forsteri
TGGGGCGGCTGCAATTCTTGCCGACAGCCATGAGATGTCACTGCTGTCCCACACAAAAGCAGGTACGAGCTAATTTGTCAGACGGACCAGAAAGACTCAGATGTGGCCACTTCGTGCCTTGCTTTTCTCCCAAAAAACCAATCGTGCTTTAGCCCTGGCTCCTTCCCCGTCCCCCCCGCTCAGCCCCAGCAATGTTCCCACTGCTCGAGTCCGGGGGCACCTCGTGGTCAATACCTGGAGGCCTGCGGTGCAGGTCTGTGCAGCAACTGACACCGCTGAGCACGTGATGCTTTTTGCTCTGTGAAGAGATGGTACGGAAATGTAAGGCTCGCACCATTGCTAAGCTCCTAAGCTGTGGCTGCTTCATATCACCGTTTTCTGAAAAGAGACCACCAAGCTTCAGCCATTTTTCTGAGAGGCTCAAGTAAAAATTATATAGTCATTTCCTTTAGATTTATAGTCTGACCTGATATATAGAAACAGTAACAAGGGATTTTAAGCAGTGATCTAAAGTACCCGCCATGCCCTGCTTGCTGTAACATAATCTTTATTCTCATCTCAAATCTTCTGATTCAGAAAGTAGATTTTGTAGGAAGAACAGGTCCTTCAGTATTATTTTTTCATCTATCTACAGCTCGGCTTGATGTTGTTCAGCTCTTCGGTGTTCAAAACAAACGTAAATGCATGCTAGCGGGGAGAAGACTTAATTTTCTGGTAAGTTAAATAACTCTGCTTTCCTGTCATATCCCATGTGCTATCCTGAATGAAAAGTTCCATCCCAAGTAACTCAGGGACAGGTGTCCTTCATTAGCACTTTGAAATTCCTCTCTCATCAAACTTCCAAAGGCAATTGCATGCTTTTCACTCTAGACGAGGTGGAAAGTAAATGAGGTTTATCCCTGCAGCAAATCCTTCAGAAGACTGGCACCGGCTGCCATTAGACAAGGACTGCAGAGATACAGATAAGGAAAGCAAGTCTAGGAAGCATAGTCTTACTGAGGCATATAAATATACCTTGTATTAATAGCTGTTTATTAAAACAGGTTATAAAATACATTTTCAAAGTTCAGATGAGTGACCATCTTAGCCATTAACATCCCAGGAATATACTTAGATCAAAGTTTTATGACCTCTATTTATTACGGCAGATAGCGCTACCTGAAAATGCCCACTTTTAAAATCTTATTACTGTCAAATTCCGTATTTAGGCCAGTGATTTGACATTCTTGCATGAGTGAACATTAAAGTTTTTGCCTTTTTAACCTCCTAATCCTGGTGCATAAAACATTTATAACCAATTCTATTCTATGTGTCTTTTTGGTGTTATTGGATTCTTATCTTTCATTCCAGTCTAGGTTTCTGATTTAATATATTGAAAACTTCACTTCAGCTTTGCTTTCCTTATTAAGATACAAAAGAAGTAGAAGCTTATAGAGTGCTGAAAGAAAAGCACAATATATAATTAAAAAAAAAAGAAAATTAAAAAGTTTTACTTTAAAAGGAAGGAAGATTATGACATCCTTTCATGTGGCACCCCTTTACGATTGTCGTGAAAACGCAGAGAATTACTTCTAACTTTGAGTAAGTATATTTGTGTGCTCTCCCTTAGCCACTTTCGTTCAGATAGCGAGGTCAAGCCCTGCAGCTCTAGTTCTGCTGGTGGGTCTCAGCAAGCTCTTGCTTCTCCAGGGTGCTGCTGGAAGATCTTTCCCTGGGGACCTGCTGGCAGGATCACAGTCTGGAAGGACGTGGACATAAAATTCTCCTTTACTATCCCATGTTGCCTTCTTCTTTTAGCACTTACACTATAGCTGGGTGAAAAAGTAAAATCAGAGCCCATTCCACCAGCAGAAAAACAGCAAAAAATAAAACCAAACCCAAAACCCAAACCCTAAATATTCATATGAGTAGCAAAACCAAATAAGCCTGATTTGTGTCTCGGGAGTGGCCTACATTAAAGGTTTTCTTATGACAAAGAAGGGCTGACAGCTGAAAGGTTCGAAAGTGATGAGAAAACTGAGGGGACCAGCTTGGTTATACAGCGTTTGTATTCAGAAAGTCTTGGATATACCCACTATAATACTATGACAGCTACAAGATTAGCTTACAAAAGGCAGGTCTGATCCTTCATGCAGGTACATCCAAGACGCCTAAGGGATAGATGAACCTGCAACAATAGCAGGATCACACTGCAAATTAAAAATTCATCCGTACAGAATTAGACACTTGAGTCACTATTAGACATAGAAAGAGGGATGGTTAAAAATACATATTTTTTGAACAAAGATGAAAGGTATAGCATAGAGAGATTTTTATCCACATTTAAATAAAATTGACCTGCTTTAAATAAAAAATATCTTGTTCATGCCTGAAGTGTACCTGCAATTACACAAATTTGAACATCAGGTAGTCTTCTTTCCCTGTCCCAGGGAAGCTGTTTAATTTTTTTTACATATACACCACCCCTCCACCCCCCTTGTACCCTGTATGTCTGTTATGTGACTTGGCCACGCGATGCTCAAGGACCCTGGCAGCAGATGGAAAGAGCAAGAGTGGGCAAACTCATATTTTGTTTTTCATTTGGATGTATAAAGCATAAACCAGACACAAAGAGTATTAGTCTAAGCCAGTATTAGTGGCTTAGACTCAGACTTAACTACTGATTTAGCCAAAAGTGATTTGTATTCAGGCTAAAGGGAGTGAGTAGGTAGACAGTCTTTCTTGTAGCAACAGCCGAAAGCCCTGACCGATGAGCCTGCCAGTGCAGGGTGAGGAGATGGCAGCCAGGTGCTTCTGGGTGTCAGGAAGAAAATCAGTATATTGCATTGCCATGCTAGCCATCACACTGGGACCCAGGCACCGCAACACTGTCTCACGTATTTTTCCAAGATGGCTTGTAAGAAGCTCGTGAAATCAATCTGGCAAACCTCCACCTGAGCTTTTCAGGTTACCCTGCTTATTTTCTGATTTGGGATTCATCCAAATGAAAAACAAATTTGGAGCACAGTTGGGCGACTCTCACCTCTGGACAGCTTCAGAGAGCCCAGGTCCTCTGTAAGGGCTACAGGGGAATACCTGTGTCCTGGGGTGCAGGTTTCCCAGAATGGGACATGCTCTGAAACCCAACTATGATCTGATCCAAAAAATGGGATTCTACCAGCTTTGTAGCACTTCAGACCCAGGGTGGTAAAATCCTGACAGACCTCACCGTCATTCAGTGTTGTGCTGCTATAATTAATCCCTGGTTAAGATGCCAGTTATTGCAGATGCCCTTCTGCAGACAAAAGGGGACTTTTTCCCCCCCATTTATTTTTCTGCAAGTTCCCTGACCTGGAAGCCTGACATTTTCTGGTTCACACTTACGAACATTTCAGCTTTTCTCCTTGAGTCCTGTTTAGGATCTGTACTGACAGCAAAATGGCACAGACAGTAGAGTCTCCACCCACCCGGAGGAAATGCAAACAACACAACCTTGTCAGGATGCTAAGCCTCAGTTATTCCTCCTTTACTACCTGCATTCATTTATTCCAGCATCCATTTCAAGTGATTGCTTTTCTATACATTTTCTATATGCTACCCAGCTCTACAACTGCTCTCTCAGTACGGCAAATTGCAAGATTCCTCCCTGCTTTAACATCCCTTAAAACAGACACAGCATCCAGCATTAGCTTTCCCTCGCTTCTTGAAAGAAAAGGGCAAAAAATAGGAATAATGTACTCTACAAACTGACAAGCCTGCCTCTGTTCAGCACGCTGCAGAAACTGCCAAAGAATACTGGATTTGTGGGAGAATAATACCGACATACGGCTGCCAAGGTCAGTCAGCCTTGTGCACTGGGCTGGCAAGCCAAAGTTACTTACGTAAGTAATGGCCATCAGCAGTCAACTTTAAATTTGGCACACACTTCTCTCCCCTGCCCCAATGTAAAAGGAAAACCATATTAGACTTGTTCTGCCTTCAGCTGTTTTTCCTCACTTGTTTATTTTCTACATCATTTCCAGCTCGAGATGCCCGCAACTACTGCTACGAGCATAAAATTCAGCGTTCAGCGAGGGCCTGATGGTTTTTTCAGTTTCTTTGCAGGCTGCTGGGATTTTCCCTCATTGATGGCGCAGAGATGCCAATAGGTCATGAAAATAAGTTGGGTCATCACAATCTAATCCTCCAATTTTACCATGCATACGCATTTCTTGCATCCACCTCATGCCAAAAACCTGTTATTTCGTGTTCTTACTGACAGTAGCTGTTGCTTACAGTGGATATCACCATAGGCTGAGATGTATTACTCCTCTAACATAATTATCATCTGGTCTAAATAGAAAGGCACATACAGTATGTGCACTGCAGCACACGTGGGGGTGTTGCAGAAAGCCCTGCACCCTCAGGCGACTGGGGAAGGGCTGGGCGGTGCCTTGGGCTGGGCTGAAATGGGGCTCCCAGCCCAGGGGTGGGTCTGTGTGGGCCCCAGTTGGGGCTGCTCAGGGCCGTCAGGGCCTCGCACCATCCCCAACAACTATTTCCAAACTACAGACCCCCTCTCCCTGGAGATAGCAAGCCGCAAATGAAATAGCAAAGCTAGTGAAAAAGTGGTTAACAGGAGCTTTAGCAGAAGAATAGAAGAATGTGGAAATAAGCCCCCACTGTTTCTTACATTATCTGAGAGCTGTTCAGCCATGAATTGTCTGTAATAATTAGCATGAGAATATCTCCTTGATGACATTCATACTGCATAAAAGGGTCTGCATTTCCTCCATCAAAGTGCATATTTATGAACTGAATCTCCGAAAGATGGAGCCTTTGATAGTATTATTTTAATATTTTTTGCATATGATTTAGAAGTTTAAACTTCAAGAAGCCCTAATAATAAAAAAGACTATCAGATTTCTGCTAGTCACCTCCATTTCTAGTAAACACAAACACATATATGGGAGTCACTGTTTAAATATGAAAGTGATAGACTATACGAGATAGAATGACATGAATAATTTTTCTTTTGATCTTTAATGATCCTGAGAATAGTGACTTGAAAAACCCAACATTGAATGCTGAAGCCATTACATGGCATATAGTTTTCTCATTTCCTATTTATTTCTTGACCCCGGTGACAGTCTATTCCGAGTCACACTGAAAAAACTCTACTTTCTGTGTACATCCATGTGCACGCATGCTTCTGCCCCTTCATTGTTCAATACCTCTTACTTTATATACCTGATTACTGCAATTCCTCATAACTGAAGCTTGATCCAAAACTAGACTCATCATGGGCAGGATTACAGGACTCACCTCCGTCAGAGGTAGGACTGCGAGGACATACGATAGACATGCTGCCACCAGCTTGAGTAGCTTGAGTAGCTTGAGTTTGATAGTCTTAGATGTGGGGAATGGCAGTTCCTCTTCTCAGGTGTAAAACTTACTGGAGATTTGTCAACAGAGCCTGCCCAAACCTGGCGGACTTCTAGCTTCTTCTGCTTACTACAGTCCTGGTGTTATTTCTAGCCCTTTGTTTTAGCACCTACAACAAGCAGGTGTCTGAAAGTTTTAAACCTTGAAGTCTGAAAGGCAGATGATGGTTACTTTCTGAAGTGTTTATAGAGGAAATATTCCATGTGATTACTCTCCTTTTGGCAAAAATGGGCAAGCATGTGAATTATCCCAGGCTTGGACAACTCAGACTGAAAGGGGACCCAGGGAGGGAGTGTGTGTATGAAGTTGTGTACGAGGGGAGTTGATGGGCCACCAAGCCTGGTGCCGTGGGATGCTAGGCTCATTTTCTCCCAAACCCAAGTCCTCCCCAGTTCTTCTGCGCTGCCCATTAGAAACAATTCCCCCTGTGGGCTGCATCTGCTCCTCCTTTGGTTTGCAAGACCTCGATGCCACTGGTGAAGACATTAACCTGTCCATGACGGCTTTGGAGCTGCAGCAGCCCGCTGCAGATCTATGAATTGCAACATAAAAAAGGTTTCGTTTCTCACTAGTTTTCAGAGGTCGCTAATGTAAAGTTTGGAAAGTTGAGGAGAAAATAAAAGGAAATATTAGTGAGGTACGGTCTCTCTGGGAACAGAGAAGGAACTTTTAGAGTGATAGCAAACCCAATGATTTTCCTACTACATGGCACTGCCTGAAAACCTTTGTATAAGCTTTCCACATGGAGTTATTTTATTTCAAGGTTGTCGGTATTAGGCAATTACAATTCCTGCAGCTAAAGCCTTCTTCTTTTGCTAGAAAGCCAACAATTCTAAGTTGCATAATTCCAACATTTATATTATTTAGACAAATCCTTTGACATTTGGCATGCATCTCTAAAGGTCCATTTCTAATATAACTTATATATTCTACTATTTAACAATAAATAATTTGTATTTAATTCATGAATGCAGACAGCAGTACATTTTATGCACCATCAAAATAATAAGTAGTGCATTTCTTACTCTTAGGGATGAGAATGATCTGCATGGATATTGGCTATATCTCCTTACTAAAGAAAATAACTCATATTTGCTAAACAAATAACTATTCAAGGCATCTTGATTGTTCTGAAAATTGAACAGAATATTCTGAATAAAAAATCCAGGAAAAAATCTCTTCACACTTTAAAAAATTCTGGAAACATTACAATTTTGCCTGGCATGCATATTAACTGCTCAAAATAATAATAATAGTGAATGATTATATAAGGAAGATTAATAAAATTATCTTCCTTATCTTTCAGCTGTTATTTATCTTCTTAAGATGTAAGTTCTTTGGTGCAGGGATTGACCTTTAGTGGCCACTTATGCCCTTGCTCAATATCTCTGAATATTACAGGAATTAAATAGTATACAAAAATACAGTATATTTATACTTGTGCTTATAAAGAAGAGAGTATTGTAGAGACCAGGTTCTTATCCCAGTGAAGTTACAAATATTTTTGAGATCTTCAGTGAAGAATGATTCATTTGTCCCGGTATCACCCACTTGCTGATAGAAGATTTGGCAAAACCCAATGTATTTAACACCAACAGCTGTTCAGAGCTATTCTGATCTTCTCCTGATAAAACACACAGAATCTAAGTATGTGACTCTTAATTAAGAAGAGAAATAAATTTTATAAACTATATTTATGATGGACTTCATAGAATTTGGTCCAGAGACAAACTTACACCATAATATGCTATTTTCATGTATCTACTTTGAGGGCCATTGAGAGGTTTGAAGACTATATTTCAATTCTGCCATTATTCCACCTTTTTATAAACCATGCCACTGTTATCTAGAAATAACTCTTACCACGTCTTTTGCATCATCACTGCTTGGACAAAATCCCACTGGGGACGATGGAAGTGAGCCCAGGTACTCCCTCTGCCACTCGCTCCCTGCGTGAAGGAAGCCACAGACCCCCCTGAGTGGCCTGGGCTGGGGCTTACGGCCAGCCTGAATGTACCCACCGTGGGGTCTCAACCTGGCCCCCACCGCACTAGTGCTGTTTAGATAGGGCATTACTTCGAATAATCTGAAAATGCAGAAATTTAGCACATCTCCACTTTTTTTTTCATTCTGAAACAAAATAAGAAATGAATGGGTGAAATCAGTCAGAAAACGGACAAGAAGAAGAAGAAAATGTTGATCTGTACATCACAAACACTGTAAAATGCTTGTCCCGATTAGAAAACAACCACATAATTCAGAATATGCAGAAGTGGCTGGGTGTTTTCAGAAAATGTTAATTCATCACCACCAGAAATTCTTGTGGGAACACACACATCAGTTTTGAAGGATGTTTTTTCTTGGATCCAAGACAAAATTTCTGATGAGAAAAAAGAGAGGATAATTGGTGGTTCAGATGTTCACGGGTCACATGGGAATCCTCCCCACTCTATTCAAGTCTCCATTTTGCTTCTAAAAGGAAACTTAAATGTGAATCTCCCAAGTGAACATTTTAGCTATTGTCTAATCTGAGATGGGTGAGATTTCACAAAAGAGCTTCACAGGGTTTTAATTGCATCCTGACTCTGTGCAGGACATCTTTTGGATGTTTGAAAGAGCTGCTGTGACATGAAAGGATGTTTTCAAAGACCAGTGCAGGGCCCTGCTCCAGCCCACTTCTCTCCTTACCCCTCCTCCCTCCGCCAAGCAGGCAAAAACCAGGAGCAAGCTTATAGTCTCGTGCTTAAAAGGTTATCAGAATAAAAATTCATCCACATGAAAGGAGGAAAATAAATCCTATTACTGTTAGGATTGATTTAAAAATCACAGTTGTTTTACTCATCGTTCTTATTCATAATTCAGCTTATAAAAGATTTCATCTTATAAAAGATGAAAGGGAATATGCCCTACTTTTCCCTTTGTGATTTGACAGCACTTCTGTTGAGTAGCTTTGCCATGAAAACCGGTGGTTGCTCAGTTTCCCCTGCTGTATTTTTGGGCCTTCCACAACACAAAAGGAAAGAACAAAATCTGGAAAAAGCAGGGGGGAGGGGGGTGGGCAGGGGGGAACACAAACAAAATGTCTCAGGCAATTACAGCCCTCAGACTGACTTGTGCCAGCCCTTTCCTTGCTGTTTGCCTGCAAACTGATCAGTTGACAGTGTCTTTTTCAACTAAAAGGAGGTGTTTGCTCTTACTAATGACTGGAGGACAAATCTAACCTCTAATGGCTGTGACTAATAGCCCAAAGTCTGCAATCTCCATGGAGCAGGAGCCTTCAGAGCATGTCAAAAGGAGACAAATGTAAGTCAGAGCTGTGAAGCCTTAGAACGGGGGTGAAGTCTTTAATCGCTCATGTTCTCGCTAGCACCCATTTATTCCTGCTAAAGGCATAATCTCTGGAGGTAGCTCTGATGCCTGGGAATGCCGATGTGACTACACATGCAAACATGTTGTGCATACCTGTATTGCCTCTGCCATCACTGCAATTAGATGTCATCCCATCTACCTCTACAAACCTTCCAACTGTCCAGCCTCTGCCAGGTGGGGTGTCCCTGCACAGAGGCAGAGGTCAGGCAGCAGCGCATAGGCGATGGAGATAACCTGTCAAAAAGCTCCATCTCTGTTGACTTACTCCTCTGGCGATGTATCAAACAGGAGCTGGGAAATCCAGTTGCCCCCTAAAAGCCTTCCCAGCTTCCCACACTATTGATTAACACATCCCAATGAGTTCAACCATGTCTCTAGGGTTTTTGTGTTTGCATATCCATAGCCATATCCAAAGAAATTGCTGCTTCCAGTAAGTAGGCCTGCTGTACCTTTTTTCTGATTCATGAAGGTTTGCTGCTGCTGCTTGGTGCTTTTGTGTGTCAGCAGATCCTTGCTGCCCCAGAAACCTGTGCTTGCTGCCCTGCCTGAATGTGGCTGTGTTTGATTTCTTAGGACTTTGCCTGCCTCTTTGCAGAGATACGATGTCACCTGGAAACCCTTTCGTCAAGCCAGTTTATTTTGTCCTGTACTTTGGCAGCTATCGATAAACATCCTCAGCTCAACAGATCCCACAGCAGGAAATATCTCCTGACATGCAGGAAATGCCCTCTCTTCTTCTCAGATTACCTTAAGCGGTGAGGCTCAGCTTGCTGTCAGCCACCTATGATATTGTTGCCTGTTTTTTCTATTTGCTGAATCTTTATTTTGTACTTATTTCACTAATAATTTTCTTCAATCATGGAACCATTCTACCTGACAATTCTGCTAGTTCAGTTTCTCCTTCTTTGTAATTTCATGTGAATGCTCCCATACTAAGTAGGATATATTTTTACAGGTATTTTGCTCTGTGTTGTTTTCCATTTGTTTCTCTTGTGTATTCTGGTCAAGGGAAATGAGAGAGACAGATTCTGCTACTCGCTCTTACTCATGCTACAAAATGGCTTATTCAGGGAAGAGCATTCTGCAAGGATAAAAATGCCAAAAATTTGTGCTTTGATCACGGAACGATATTTGAACACATGGTACTGGAGCATTTCACGTAGCTTGTGTGGTCTAAACCAAAAAGACAGTAGTGAACTATTAAAATGCAGTCAGTAGTGTAGGTTCCTCCTTTTTTTTTACAGTAATGTCCATTTATCTGTTGATGCACAGCAGTTGACTAACTCATTTTGACATCTCACAGCTAAACCCAGCAATTTTATTTTGGCGAGCAGTTTCCCAGGGAGGCAGAGTGAAGACTGCTCCCAGGAACTCCTCCACCAAAGAACTGCTCTCCAGCAGAAATAGTTCGTAACGCCTCAGTAATCTCAGCAGCAGGATTATTTGACATGTGCACTGCAAGACACATCTTCCAGCTAAGGCACTAACCCGGCACTCAGGGCTGAAGATCAGCCCAGCGTAGACTGCAATACTGGTGAAGGCCACAACTGCAGCAAGGGGCATGACATGGTGCATCGTACTCTCTGTTTGCCTTTAGCTGCTGTGCGCACGAATGCCAGACTGCCAAAGACAAGGGACCACAAAAGCTGCCTCTTGCCCACCCCTTAAGCTGTTCATTCACTGGCCTGTGATCAGCAGCCAGCTTGTGACCATGGCCAGTGAACCGTCCCAACGCGTCCGCTATCCCACGCCAAATGCCTAATGCTTCATCTGCTCTCTGAGATCTTGTTTCTCAGCTACTTTGAAAATGTGGTGGAAATAAATCCTCCCTCTGCCTATGTGCAGACTGACCGGTCCCCTCTCTCCTGCTGAAAGGGTCTTCGTCAGCAGTTATGGAGGTCTGCTGTAAAGTGCTCTGCGAAACAAGGACCACTGGCATTTGACAACTGATTTTCTTGGTCAATCTGAATCCGTGTTTCTGCCCTCCCTGTCCTTCAGCTCTCTGAGGTGAGGAATTTGGAGTCCCCTATGGTAATATGGCATTGCCAAAACTGACCTCAGCCCTGAAATAGTCCAGGATATCTCCAGATATCATTTCACTGGGATGGAAATGGGTTCTCCTTCATCCACACCATACAAGTTAGCACCACCTATTCCTGCCAGCCTGTCCGCATCCTGGGAGGCATGCAGCTGCAGGACCTCCCTCCTCCTGCCGAGGGGGCGACTCCACACCATGCAGCATTTATCCCCCTTGGTTTTGGAGGTTGCCGCTCCGCACTGCTCTGTGCCCTGAACAGACCATGCAGTTCTGCAGCATCACAGCGAGGGATCAGCTCGTCAGCTGGTTTTTCCAGATCTTGGTGTATTATTTAAAACCTTTTGAGGAGATGTGTTACCTAGCTTATACATTGGTCTCTCCTGCTCTCATCCAAATAACAGATGACACCATTTAACTGCTAGAGCACACGATCCATCATTCCTTGCAACACTACAGGTGCACTGGCTATGCCATATGGCAACTTCTTATATTTGAACAGCCCCTTTGCATGTGTTCACAGTAAAGAGTTTTTATTAAGCTGGATCTGGTGTCACATGCTGATGTGCTTAAGACAGGTCAAGTTTTGTAAGCCTCTCCCCACCTGTCATTTTGAAAGTCATGGTTTAGGCTTGGCTGATGATCAGCCATCAGGGGTTTACAGCCTGCACATAGTCAAGCTTCTAGCTTCATCTGAGCTGCGTTAATAAATTTTTAAATAAAAATTAGTGGCAGCAATAAGACTTTTCTCTATTGACTCCAGAGGTTTTGACACTTTTTCTTAGTACAGGAACATTTACTTTAGTGATTTCCAGAACAGGGAGGGAGCCAGCTCCATCCTGACCTGTTTAGTGCCCTCACCATTGATCCAGGTCCCATAGAAAAGGTGGCAGCACAGTAAGGGGTGGCAGAGTCCCTGCTCCTGACAACAAACACACACTGACTGGAACCAGACCACAATATCACAGAAACAATACTGGTAGTGCTTCAGACAGCTCTTCATTTTGCTGCAGCTTCTGTTCTTCTCAGTTTTCTTTAGGACTTGAAAAAGAAACTTTTTCAAAAAACAAGCCTGCAGGAAGGCTTGTCCTAGGAGATTTCTACTCTGCTTCGGCAGTCTCGAGGGGTTCAGAGAAGCATCAGCAAAGTGTGCCTTCAACTACAGGGCCGTGAGCTCCTGCTCCTCTAGAGCTCCATCCCTGCTACATTCAATCAGAAAAGAGACCTGTTAGACTCATTGTAAAAAAAAACAAAACCAAAAAAACCCCAAAGCAATATTAGTGGGTCTGACTTTTTTCCAATGGAGACTTGCAACATGCAAATTTTTTAAAACTATTTCTATGATTCTTGTGCACTGTGAAATAAAGGCGATCTACCTATTCCTTTTGCTTTTTGCAGTCATCCATTGCCCATCTCCTTCTTGAAAATTAAAATAAAATTGGGCACTGGTAATCATTTATTGTTTTAAGACAACATATATCTCCATGATTTAGGCAGCAATCTTCTCTGTGGTTTAGGCACTGATCATAATTTTATGAAAGAATCAAGCAAAGGTGAGCTCTGCTGAGCACCTGAAGAGATTTAAAACAAAAAATTACTTTTCCATTTTACGGCAGGTCTTTATTAGAGTGATATTTCCCCTCGTCTTATCCTCTGAAACCTACTGGAATTTTAAACTTTATTTCCACTTTTTTATTTAAGTGGACACCTACTTCAACATCTTTAAAGCTATTTAAAGTTCAGATATTAAACATGAATAATTAGCTCCTGGTTTCAGTGCATGATGAAATAAAAACTGACAATGCATGTCTTTTGGTGACATTCACACCTGCATCTGTGACAGAGACTTGTAATTTGATGAAAATTAGCTTTACTCTGGACTAGAAGGGCAAGGTTTAAAACAGCTTCAGTATCATATTCTATGTCACTTTTCCTCCTTCTGATATACATGGGGCATGGGGTGGCAGGGAGGAAAGGAGTGGATGGATAGATGAAATCTGAGCGCTTTTCAGTCCTTTATTGGCTTGAAACATCCCACTGAGTGAAAGAAAATAGAAAATGGATGTCTGAGCATCTTATCACAAAGTTCTTTGGAGAGGCAATAGGAAGACAGAAGCTCGCTGATCTCCATCATTCAAAAGTCCGAGTTTCTGTGTTATCTCCTGAAATGATTAGCAAAAAAAGTGCAACAACTCCTTGAAGCTCCCTTAGCCTCTTTCTTGCAGGCTAAACACTGCTCACTGAAAAGAAAAATTTGTACTTGGGAAGAAGTGCACCTGAGAAGTTCACGCTCGGTTTGTGGACAGTGCATGAAACAGAAAAAACAATAGTGAAATTAACTGCATAAATGATATAATGAATTATTCATGCCCTTTTGTGAACATAGTTAAGACCTGTGGGAGTTAAAGGATAGCTACCAAGGTAAAAAAAGTATATTTTAATGAAATATAAATATTAGATGGAATTTTACATGGAAATACTCTGGAGTCTTACACATCATTTCCAGGGAAGGAAAAGGCATATTTTTTAATCTCTTGAGGTGCCAACTCATTAATTAGTATGGATATGAAAGATATATGCTTAGATGCGTCAGTCAAGCAATTATTGAGGAAGTATAATTTGAGAGTATAGTCTGGCAATGATAAGTTATTTTTATGCTCATTTATATTCACTTCATTGACATTTTATGTAGCAGGATCTAAACAAGTAGAAGCAAAACCTGCTGGTGCCAAGAAGACCTGCTTTGGTGTGCAGCTTCCCACGCATTAGTTCTTGACTGGAGGCAAAGAAGGAGCGAGTGGCTCCTGAAGAAAGTCACTAAGAAGTTTGTTTGGGACTGTGGCATGTTCCCCTTGCAGAGCACTGGTGAGGCACAGACCTTGCTGCAAGACCTGCTGCTCCACCACTGTTGCCCAACTTACAGAATCATAGAATAGTTTGGGTTGCAAGGGACCTCTAAAGGTCATCTAGTCCAACCCCCCTGCTGTGGGCAGGGACATCTTCAACTAGATCAGGTTGCTCAGAGCCCCATCCAACCTGACCTTGAATGTTTCCAGGGATGGGGCATC
>NW_008795918.1:4160177-4163373 GCF_000699145.1 Aptenodytes forsteri
CTCCAGGTGGGGTCTCACCAGAGCAGAGTAGAGGGGCAGAATCACCTCCCTCGACCTGCTGGCCACGCTTCTTTGGATGCAGCCCAGGATACGGTTGGCCTTCTGGGCTGCGAGCGCAAACTTCCAGATCTGCGGGTGGGAGTCTGGTGGGGGCTACCCTTTGCTGTCCTCATTCCTTGTCTGCTGCTTGTGCTGCTCAGCCAACTTCTGCTCTCAGGCAGATTGTGAGCAAAAATGTGTCGAGGGTGGTAGTGCTGCTGCCGTGAGAAGATAGTTTCTTTTCCTTAAAATTTCTTCCTTTGAGGTTTGGAAAACCATGAGTTCCCACATCCTCTAGCACCCTCTCCTGCTTCCAGAAAGTCCATGTAATAGAGGTTGTGGAAGTCAGGTCAAGCCCTACTCCCTAAATGCTCTCTACATAATAGCTATGTAAAAGCAGTATGAATGAGGTTTATGTCAAGGACTTAGTCTCTATTTCCATCTATGGTTTTCTATCTAAAGTGGCTAGTTTAGCTAAAATCTGAATAGGAGAATTTTGTTATGACACTTGTTAAGGTTAGAATAGTTCATTTTTTCATTATGTTTGAGACACATCATAAATGTCATGTCCACCTTACAGTTAGACTTCATACCAGTTCCTTAGAAAGAGAAGTTGGAGCAGTTAATTTGACTGTTTTATTATTATTTGTTTGCTGGACATGCTCTGATTTCCATCTAAATTGTTATTTCTTATATGACTGGACTTGAAGAACATTTGTTAAAATAGTTTCCTTGCAAAGGATAAGCCCTTTCCCTAAATGAACCTTTCATGCACCATCCATCGTAATATGGATACAGGATGAAGGCAGACTTTCACTCCCATTCTCATCAGGATCAGGTCCTCAGATAGAGGCCCATGTGACAATGCCTATGTCTTCAGTGTTGATCAAGTTTTCTGTAAACTCTGTCCCACCAGAGTGATTTTCCCTTTCAGTTTCTGCAGTCACTTTTCAGGACTTTACATACCCACCCTTCAAAAGCAAGGCTGCGCAGCAAAGTGTAGGAATGTGCATTCCTCAGAGCTCTTAATGTTTTTAGCGTTTCGTATTGCTTACAACATGCAGGCTGAAGAGAGTCTGAAACCTCAAAGGCACCTTTTTAATTCAAAACCTGCTGGGAGGCAGTCTTTTTTTTTGTGTGGCTTTGCCAGAAGAATTCAAATGACTTCTCCCATTGACTACTTTCATTCACTCTGTGCATTTCTCTGCTCATTTGCTGCAGACCGATTTCGTGATCTCCATTTTTCTTTGATACTGACAAATGGGGATCAAAAAGAGAGACTTCACTGCAGAGTCAAGCAAAGGTTTCGACTCTCTTTTGCATAGCACTTTCTATTTCATCACACCTGGCAGCCCAAGGCGTCACAGACAAACGTGAGGAATCATTGTGCCCCATAACAAATGCAGTAAACAGCTTAATTTTCTCTTTAAGCCCCCTCACTGTAAACTGTGGTGGTGTAGGATAGATATCTTGCGTGACTTATCACTGCAAAGTTGAGACTGCTTCCCAGCTTGTTCTTTTAATAACCTTTTTTTTTAATCCCTAGTTTTTACATATTTGTTTGAAATTTATCATTCTGTCTCCTCAAGGACTGAAAGTGAAGCACCTTTTGAAACCGTATGTCCACTGTTTGCTATATTTGTGGCTGAGGAGAAAGGTGCTCTGGTAGTTTGTGCCTGTAAACAGCTGAGAGTGAATAACCTTGGTGCTGGGGAGTGCATCCAACTATTTTCTGGTAAACTTGTGGACTCCGAGGTCTGTACCTAGCTTTCTTTCAAAAATAGCTGAATAGTCTGACAGTGTGAACATAAAATAACAGAATTAGGTCTGGCAATGTTATGAACTGAAACATCAGGAAAGGAAGTATTTTCCCCCCGCTTTTCAGGAATATCACACTTCTTTTTCTGAGGTATGGACTAATTTGGGTCTTTTATGTTATACAATCTTTTGTAGTGCTGCATTCAATTTGTAAGTGGCTTGTAAGTGAGAAAGGCAATTCAGCCTCTGAGAACTTGGGCAACAGCAGCAGAATGCAGCAAGTTGTTCACAGAGGAGAAACTCAGCTAGTCAGACCTCTCTGATACATCTGTAACACAATTAAATCCCCATAACGACCTTCATTAGGCCCAGCATGTAAGTCAATACAAACAACTTTCAACTCAACGAACATTTTCCCTCTAAAAAGTAACCTTTTAGTTCCATTGCTTTTGTACTGTTTTAGCCATATGCTAAATATTATAGTGCCTCATTCTCATTTACCCTTCACATATTAAGGTGAAAACTCTGACCTAGTGCATTCTAATTACTTGGCTTATTAGCTTCACATTATATCAGTAATGGCGTGATAGCCAACATAATTACTAGGACTTGAAAAATTATACTTTGCTGTACTATTTCATGAACTGTGAGATGGTTCTCTCTTCTTATTAACTTTCTTATTTAATGGGTTGACCAGATTTTTCATCTACCTAGACCATTGATCAAACTGATAATTTTAGATTTCAGCTGCAATTGAGAAATTGCCCCTTAAAACGGTGGGAGATATTTTTTATATAAGAAAATACAGACATTTATTATTCTTCTTTGTTTCTTACTGAAAGGCCACCACAATTATTGGCCCATGGCCAAACAACCAATAACTCCCCCACTGGCATACGCAGAAGGGAGCGGGGGTGGTGGTGGTGCAATAATGCAGAAGAACGGACGGTTACAAAGGCAAGGACCAGCAGGAGGAAGAGACTTCCCCCGAAGCCTGAGGTGCCCTCGCAGAACCGCTTCACTGCTCTGGAGACTGAAGAGGAAAGAGCCGTCGCTGCAGGACGCGGTGAGAAGGCTGTGTAACATCAGGGAGGCGGAGAAGGAGTTAGATAGCTGGTTCCAAGCACAGTCTGTGGTGGACCCACAGCCCATGGCCAAACAGCCAAAAACTCCCCCACTGGGACACACAGAAGGGAGGGGGACCAATAATGCAGAAGAATGGACGGTTGCGGGTTACAAAACCAGCAGGAGGAAGAGACTTCCCCCGAAGCCTGAGGTGCCCTTGCAGAATGCAGAAGAGGACGGTTACAAAGGCAAGGACCAGCAGGAGGAAGAGACTTCCCCCGAAGCCTGAGGTGCGCTTGGAGAACCACGTCACCGGTCCGCAGGATGAAGAGGA
>NW_008795918.1:4163532-4164780 GCF_000699145.1 Aptenodytes forsteri
ACGGCAGGGGGGTTGGACTAGATGACCTTTAGAGGTCCCTTGCAACCCAAACTATTCTATGAATTAGGTAATTACTGCATGCTGTTTGAATGCCATGAAATGCTTAATGAAATTTATATGTTTTCCTCAAGGAAATTATTTTGGTTCTTTTTGTCTTTTGTCAAACTACTATTTTTCTATTCACTAAAATTCTGGTTTATCTTTTTTGATTAAAAGCTTTTTTCACTTTCTGGAAGAAAATAAAACTTCCACACCTTTTCCTTGTTTAAGTAAAACACTAACTTTAAATCAAAACCTGGCAGGATTGGCAATTGTTCACCAGTTTAGTCTAGAAGTTGAGTCTGATTGTGAGAATTGTTCTGATCCCAAATATTTTTAGTTTACAGTATGAAGATACAGAAGGGACTTTTTTTTTTTTTTTAAATAAAATCTCCTGCTGAATGAGATAACAAGATTCATGTAAGTAGTCACACATTAGCCCTTAGGTGGTGGTCCTTTTTGATGAGGAAAATTGCAACAATGCTGAAACGAGTAGACTTTCTGGAGCCATCAAGGCAAGAGATGGCTGTTCTCTACACCTCGGAGTTGACTCAAAATGCCTGACTACCTTCAGGAACCCTTCTTTCGCTTCAGTGGACTTTGGATCAAGCCCTTGATACAAAGACACAGCCCTTTTCTCTTTTAAGCAGATGACTATGTTACACCGTCCTGAAAGATGAGCATGCGTGGACCTGCCTGCACTGGGACCTGTAGTGCCTCCTGCTGCATGTGCTTTTCCCCCTTCATGGTTGACATTCATCCATGCTCCCTGGCCACTAGCCGAGGACTTCTGCCTACAGGGGAAAAGCCCCAAGCCAGTCTCACCGATATCCATGTGTCCCTGACAGAGGGGCAGCTCTGAGGTATTTCTGGAATATTTGTCCCCCTACCATGGAAGTAGAGGGTCAGCGCACAAATGTAAGGCAGTCATTTTCAGTGAAATTGTCTCGGAAGCCCCTGGATTGAATTAATCAGCGAACCATCCCTGGCACACTTGTTTGGAAGCAGCCACAGAATAACCTCGTGGCTTTTGGCAGATGAACCTGTACTTTTGCAATGCTGTGACAGCTCAAAGAGTTTGACGCTCTCTTGACTCAACATATCAGTCAGAAGCTTTCCCTGCGGGGAAATCTATGTGTGTTTTAAGCTTATTTAGTTAGAAAAGAAATGAAGCTGACCTCTTATTGGTGTTTCCCCCCCCCCCCCCTT
>NW_008795919.1:0-224 GCF_000699145.1 Aptenodytes forsteri
TAAGAGACAGGGAGCAGGACAGAGGTGGAATGAGACAAAACAGCAACACGGAGCAGGACAGAGTGACAGAGAACCAAAAAACCGAAGAGGGAACAAGACAGAGAAACAAGGGGAAAGGCAAGGAGGACAGGGAAGCCGAGAGAGATGTGGGGTTGGGATAGGGAGCAGGACAGAGAGATGGAGCAAGAAAGGAAAAAAGGACAGGAGGCAGAACAAAGGGAAAG
>NW_008795919.1:408-1595 GCF_000699145.1 Aptenodytes forsteri
TTTAAAGACGACAAACAAAAAATTATTTAAAAAGCCTGAATAGAAAGGAGGGGGAAGAAAAAAAAAAAAAAAAAAAATCACAACAGTGTGGGAAAGAGGTGGGGCCAATGGCGGGGCAGGGAGGGCCTGGGACTCACTACAGCTCTCGCCCTCAGTGCTGCCAGGAGAATTTTCCAGTTCAGATGTTTCCTTCTCCTCTCCTCTCCTCCCCTCCTCTTCTGTGACTCCAGTTGCTTGGCTGTCCTCCACCTAAGAGGATACGTGCGTGTCTTACAGCTCTTACAAGATGAGGCTTCCGAGACAGGTAGCCTCGCTTGCTTGCGCACTACGCGGCTGTACCATGCTGCTGGTGACACATACAGACCCCGCGGTGCACGTTGGCGGCATGATGTGCTGCAGACTGCGAAGAAGGATCCTTCCTCACCCAGAGAGGCAGGCTTTCTCTTGCCTGCAGCAGGAGGCAGCTGTTGGCCAGATGGCCTTTGATTTCTTCTTCTTTACCTTTCTCTGGCCTCTCCAGCTTCAGCTGCAGCAGCTCCTGTCCACAGCCAGCAAGTGCTCCACCTGTTCCTTTTCGCCCCCACGCTGCGAGGAGAGCAAGGCTGGGCAGAGACAGCACATGCAAGCCTGAGCCAGCTGCAGTCAACAGCATCCCCAGGAGAGGAATGGACAACCATGTCCTCAGTGCGGCCTCTGGGAGAGGGAAAGAAGAAGCAGCCACTGTTATTACCGTACATCGTCCCTGGCCAGACCCCCTGCTTCTGCAGGGGCTTCTGGAGATGCCGCTTTTTCCCCGCACTGCTGCTAACTGCACCCATGTTAAGGGAAAATCATGCACATTCGAGCGCCAGCTTGCGGCCTTCGCTACAGGGCTTGGGGGCAGCCTGGGGTTACGGGACAGACTTCAGCGGAGGTGCTGGAGCTAGGGGCAGCTGCACAGGGCGAGCGGGACCGGGGGAGGCTCAGGGAGAGCTCTGGTGAGTTGGGGAGGTGCCCTGCGACTGGGGGGGTTTCCACCTCCTTCCCCTCTATTAGCTCTCGGGTAAGTCCCTGGAGCTGCCCTGACCCGGCTCGCCTTCAGCAGACCGGGAGCCTGCCGCAGCGGGCGGTTTGCAGCTTCCTGTCCCACCACCCCCGGGCGGCCATCGGGCAGGAGACACCCCGGCACCCGCAGAAGCGGCACACTC
>NW_008795919.1:1631-1843 GCF_000699145.1 Aptenodytes forsteri
CGGGGCACCGGGCAGGGGGGGGACGCCGACGGCGCGCCGGAGGCGTCAGAGTCGGCGCGCGTCGGCAACGAGGCGGCAGCAGCGGAGGAGGCGGTGGCGCTGCTGCGCACCTATGCGGTGCCAGCGCTGCAGTCCCGCGCTTCGGCCACCAGGCGGCAGCAGCAGCGAGCACCCGCCGGGCGGTGCGTGCTCGGGGGCGGCACCGGCGTTGG